>NC_038245.2:42243697-42321275 GCF_000004515.6 Glycine max | reverse complement strand
GATTTACTGCCTTTCTCATCCACGGGACTTACTGCTACAGTATCATTCAACTAAAATATCAGACTGCTGTGCTTCCAGAAAATACTGTTCAAACACATACTGTTTAAATTAAAATTACTGTACATGCTTCAGATCCATAAGTTCAGTAAAAAAAAAAAATCTTCTTTTTCATTTATTCAGATCCAAGAAGTTCTGTAACATATAACCTTATGGAAAGATTCCTATGGAACCAAATGAAGGCAAAGATATTAGAGAATGTTTTAAATATGTCTAGATTATTGCGATCCTTTTCCCGTATTTCTTTTCGCTCGAATTCCTCCTCTTCATCTTCTTCAAGAAACACCAATCTCTTAAATGATCAAGATAACCAGACCCAAGAGGTCGCCTCAAAACACAATCTCTTCGATGAGGAAGTCCGATTCGAAGATATTAATCAAAACATGGATGACTGGAACATTCCAGAAATCCCTCAGGATCAACTATATGTTCCTGAAACAATTAAAGACAAACACAACTTTGATTACATAATCAAAACAGTAGAAAACAATATTCCTCTAGGACAAGATATAGGGGAAGAATTTCATCTACTTTCAAAAAATTCAATTTATGAACATAGCCGTAAGTATAAATACCTACACATCGGTTGTGTACAAGTAGCCATCAAGCCCTTAATTGATATGGGCATAGATGCAGCAGTTTTAATGTGTCTAAGAGATATTAGGCATAATCAATTTGAAGACTCCCTAATTGGAACAGTCGAAACCAGCCTAGGACAAGGTCCAATATATTTTAATTGTTATCCAAACAAAACAGTGAGTCTGATGGACAGAAACATTCTTGACTCTCTGTTCTTAAACATCCACTTTCATGGCCTTGACATGAAAGAAGGATCAATCCCAGCAGCCTTAATTTATAGGATCCAGTACAAGGTCATGAATACTTGTGCATCTAGAGTCCTGTTAAAACCTCAAAAAGGAGAAACAACCTTGTTTATCACTGATATGACAAAGGCTAACGTGTCTCTCCCGAGAAAAATAAAATGGGATGAAGTAACTCTTCCCAAAAGATGGGTTATGGATAAGGCCACACCGTCTATTCCTCGACCCGCTCCAACCATAGAGCATATTAAGCAAGATAACTCCGGAAGGGTAGAGATAACCTTCAATAGGAGAAATTCTTTTTCATCAAAGATAGAAGCCTCTAGGTCTGAATATGAGTCAGCCAGAAGGTCTTTTTCAGTTAGAACTCGTTCAATTCCAATAGGACTAACTAGATCTGAGTCACATAACCAGTTCCCTACTGTAAACCTCCAAGGATTAGACACCACTTCAAGCATACCTAGAACAACTTACAACCAAGAACAGGAGGACGACCAAAAGTCGATCCAATCCCCAACATACTCTTCTATGGAACCTTATGATGTTATCTGACAACTTTAGCATTGATAAGGAAACCCTTAGGAAAGATTTTTATTCTCCGGAGAATGAACCCCAAAGGAGATGGTTTTTCCAACATTACAAGGGTACAAACAGAAAACAAATCCAAGACAAGTTCTACGAATTTGTCGAAAGAGTCAAAATTAATGTCCTTTTCTTTGATTGGTTTCATGCTTATGCCATCAGAAAGGATATAGATTACCCATGGAAACAAGACATCATAGGTGATCCAACAACAAATGTCATAACAAATTGGCAAGTGAAGGATGGTGAGTTAATCCAATCGGAATTACCTCCCGCAACACAATATCAACTACCAAACATCAAAGACAGTAACAATAAACCTGTCATGGCAATTCCATTCAAAACAAAAGATGTCAACGAGGAAATAACCTCTAAAGACATTAAGAGCCTAATGGAACAGGCAAATTATACCAACAAATACTTACAAGCTTTAGGAGAAACCATAAAAACTAAGGTAGCTCCTAAACAAAAATCAATTGAGGAAACTTCGCCAAGAATCCCCATTGAGAAACCTTTATTCAAACCTTTCAAAGTTAGTGAGAAGGCTAAAAGAAAAATTAGGGAACTTAGAAAAACTAAATCCTTAATTGAAGGCGTAGGTGACAACCATAGTGAATTACTAAACAAGATTGGTAGTTTACTTAAAGTCATTCCCGATACCCCCCAAGCCTCGGAAAATACTTCCAAAATGGTAACAAGAAGTACCTCCAAATTAATCAATGTTATTAATGAAGATAGTGACCAAAACTCAGATAACACAACTGAGATAGGATCAGTGTCAGAGAAGAATATAAATCCAATTAATTCCAAACACTGGAAGACACCCTCCAAATTATATTATCAACGTCCAACTGCCCCTAACCTTCTATTAGAAGAAAGAGGTGAAAACAATTTTAAGAGTTTTAGTGCAAACAACATCTATGAATGGAACATAGATGCACAAACGGAGTATAACATCATGAATACACTCCAACATATGACCATGGTAGCTACGGCTTACCAAACCTCCCATGAATGTTCAGAAGAGACCATTATAGATATCTTAGTGGCAGGATTTTCTGGACAACTGAAAGGATGGTGGGATAATTATCTCACTAACGAAGAGAAATCAAAAATTTACAGCGCAGTTAAGACGGATCTCAATGGAAAAGTCATTACTAATGACGATGATAAAGAGATTCCTGACGCTGTTAACACATTAATTTTTACAATAGTCCAACATTTCATTGGAGACCCATCCTTGTGGAAAGATAGGTCTGCAGAATTATTGTCAAATCTTAAGTGTAGAACCTTAGCGGATTTTAGGTGGTATAGAGATACTTTCCTAACTAGGGTTTACACAAGAGAAGATAGTCAACAACCTTTTTGGAAAGAAAAATTTCTAGCTGGTCTTCCCAGATCATTAGGAGACAAGGTTAGAGATAAAATCCGTAGTCAATCTGCCAATGGAGATATTCCATATGAAAGTCTAAGCTATGGTCAATTAATTTCTTACGTCCAAAAGGTAGCCTTAAAAATTTGTCAGGATGACAAAATTCAAAGGCAATTAGCCAAAGAAAAGGCTCAAACAAAGAGAGATTTAGGTTCTTTCTGCGAACAATTTGGTCTACCGGCCTGTCCAAAACAAAAGAAAAAACAATCCTCTAAAAAAGAAATCCATGAGAATAAACCGATCAATACAAAGAGATTTCCAAGGAGGAGATACTCACACAAACCATCAACCAATAGAGGAATGGAAAATCCTAAACAAAAAACAAAATCAAAAATAACGTGCTACAATTGTGGAAAACAAGGCCACATCAGCAAATACTGTAGGCTAAAAAAGAAGTTAAGAAACCTTAACCTAGAACCCGCAATTGAAGAGCAAATAAACAATTTGCTCATAGAAACCTCGGAGGAAGAAACAAAAACTTCATCCTCCGTGCTTTCCGATGAAAACCTAAACCTAATCCAACACGATGACCAACTATCATCAACAGATGATGATGATGGGAAAATCAATACTCTAACGAGAGAACAAGATCTCTTGTTTGAAGCAATCAATTCCATACCTGACCCCCAGGAAAAGAAGGTTTTTCTGGAAAAACTCAAGAAAACATTAGAGGTAAAACCTAGACAAAAGGATTTTATCACAAACAACAAATTTGATGTAAGTAACATACTCAAGAGATTAGAAAATTCTTCAACCAAACCAACGACAATCCAAGATCTCCAAACAGAGATAAACAATCTAAAAAGAGAAGTAAAAGAACTTCGTCAACAACAAGAAATTCATCAGATCATTCTTTCTCAACTTGAGGAAGATAGCGATTCTGAAAGTACCAACAACAGTGAAGAAAACCAACCAGAAAACTTAGAAGATGATATGTTTATGGGATTAATCAACAAGATTAAAATCCAAAAATTTTACATAAACATAAAAATAATTATTAATGATTTCGTTTTAGAAACAATGGCCCTATTTGACACAGGGGCTGATTCAAACTGCATTTTAGAAGGATTAATTCCTACAAAATTCTTTGAGAAAACCTCAGAAAAATTAAGTACGGCAAACGGCTCAAAATTAAAAATTAATTTTAAGCTATCAAATGCAATAATTGAAAACCAAGGTCTTAAGATTAACACAAACTTTCTTCTGGTAAAAAACCTTAAGAATGAAGTAATCTTAGGAACGCCCTTCATTAGAGCCCTGTTTCCCATCCAAATATCTAATGAAGGAATAACCACAAATTATTTAGGAAGAAAAATTATATTTAATTTTTCTACTAAACCAATTTCTAGAAATATAAATCTTATAGAAAATAAGATTAATCAAATTAACTTCTTAAAAGAAGAAGTATCTTTTAATAATATTCAGATACAACTGGGAAAACCCCAAATAAAAGAAAAAATTCAATCTTTATTAAATCATATTGAATCGACCGTTTGTTCTGAATTGCCACATGCATTTTGGGACAGAAAGAAACATATTGTCGATCTCCCTTATGAGAAAGACTTTAGGGAAAAACAAATTCCCACAAAAGCCAGACCAATCCAAATGAATGAAGAACTTCTTCAATACTGTCAAAAGGAAATCAAGGATTTGCTTGATAAAGGCCTAATCCGGAAAAGCAAAAGCCCATGGTCTTGTGCGGCTTTTTATGTTAACAAACAATCTGAGATTGAGCGTGGAACACCCCGCTTAGTCATAAATTACAAACCATTAAATCAAGCATTACAATGGATTAGATATCCTATTCCAAACAAAAAAGATTTGCTTAACAGATTAAATTATGCAAAGATATTTTCAAAATTTGATATGAAATCTGGATTTTGGCAAATCCAAATCCAAGAATCAGATAGGTACAAAACAGCGTTTACTGTACCTTTCGGGCAATATGAATGGAACGTGATGCCATTCGGACTGAAGAATGCCCCTTCAGAATTTCAAAAAATTATGAACGATATTTTTAATCCTTATTCAAAATTTGTCATTGTCTACATAGATGATGTTTTAATCTTTTCCCAAAACATTGACCAACATTTCAAACATCTCCAAACTTTCATACATATCATCAAACAAAATGGTTTGGCAGTCTCCAAATCAAAAATCAATCTTTTCCAAACTCGAATTCGATTCCTTGGTCACAATATATATCAAGGTACAATCATTCCAATCGAAAGGTCAATAGAGTTTGCTAGCAAATTTCCCAACCAAATCTTAGACAAAACCCAGTTACAAAGATTTCTAGGTTGTCTAAATTACGTAGGAGAATTTGTCCCCTATTTAAATAATATTGTCAAGCCATTACATGATAGGCTGAAGAAAAATCCGCCTCCTTGGTCTGACCTCCATACACAAACAGTTAAAGAAATCAAAGTCAAAGTCCAATCCATTAAATGTCTGTATCTTCCTATTCCACAGGCATTTAAAATTGTCGAAACTGATGCTTCAGACATAGGTTATGGTGGCATCCTCAAACAAAGAGTCCATGGCCAAGATCATGTCATTGCATATACATCAAAACATTGGAATCCTGCATAATTAAAATATTCAACTGTTAAAAAAGAAGTTTTAGCAATTGTTTTGTGCATTTCCAAATTTCAATCAGATTTATTAAACCAAAAATTTTTAATCAGGGTTGATTGTAAATCAGCCAAAGATATTTTACAAAAAGATGTTAAAAACCTTGTCTCAAAACAAATTTTTGCACGATGGCAAGCAATTTTAAGTGTCTTTGATTTTGACATAGAATACATCAAGGGCACCTCAAATTCACTACCTGACTACCTTACCCGTGAATTCTTACAGAAAAGTGGTAATGCCTCCTAAGGCATCGGGAATCTCCCTACGGGGAGGAAGGAGTACAGGCAAAGGAGCCAGGCTGGCTCTTCCAGAGCCAACCATCAAGAAATCATCTACCTCTTCTGGGTCACCAACCCAGGCTGGGTCATCTACCCAGAAAACCAATTCAGAAGGGTCATCAACCCAGATTGCCTCAATCAAACCTGAGTCATCCACTCAGGAATCTCCCAAACCGGCAACCGCCAAACAAACATCGGCCGACTATGCATGGCCAATTGAAACCCTTCAGGCCCTTCAAGACATGGGTCTGACCAAATTTCCAAAAATAATCAAAAAATCTTGGGCAGACATTGCCTCAGAATCTGATGATGAATCTGAATCAAATTTACAAATAATGATCCAAAATGCGTCAATGACCAAAACAGCCACCAATACTAAAGGAAAACTACCTTTAGCCAAAACTCAAACACCACCTACCAAACAAACTAACAATTATATTTATAAAAATAAATTGTTAACTGTTTTGCAGATGGAACCTGAATTTTGGGACAAAAATCCCTTCAAGGCGACGGCCAAGGCTTTCCCACCAGGATTTCACTACAAACCAACCACCATCCTGAAGACAAGAACTTTTTATGAATTGATTTTGGTAGATTCAAACTCAGTATCTATCAAACATTTCAAAGATCCAAAAGACCAAACTTTAAACACCCACTCAACCATCCAAATACTAAAAGTTCTTCAACCAAGACACTTTGGTTCGGACTTGAACAAAGGAAAGAGATTTTCAGTTCCATTTGATCCGGTAGGTTATACCTATTGGGATTACGTTGATGCTTGGACTAAGGTGTTTTGGCACCAAAATACCCGCTTCAAGCATTCATGGCTGATATATTTCAAGACCAACACAATTTACAATTTTCCCAACTGGTTTTTGCAATGGTGGGACTTCTTTGGACCAATCCCAGAGATATTCCCAAAAACGGTCCAACAAGGATTTTCCCAATTTAAGAAACAATACAATTCGCAGGAATCACGAATTCCAGCAGATCTTAAATACTTTTCAAGCTTTGCACTGTCATGGATATTCTCATGGCAATATCGTTACAGCAAGACTGAAAAGACAAACCAATATCCATCACTACAAAGACACGCATTTGTAAAATGGTGGACACAATTTGACTCATCTAAAGCGGATCCAGAACAAGTAAAACTATGGTTCCAATCCCATCCAGAATTCCTCAAAGCGGCTGATCCAGAGACTTCTGTGTTCTTGAACCAAAAGTCTCATCTGGCGGCATTTTTAGCAGGATCTACATCAAAGGAGGTCTTAGCTAAAAATCTGAAGGAAGTTCTACAAATGTTACAACAGGAAGAAGAAGCTTCATCCTCAAAGAAGGAAGAAACAAGTTCTCCTGAAGAAGACGAAGAAGATCCCTTTTACCAAAACGAAGATGATTGTTTTGGTATCTGTTTAGATTAAATTTCGGTCACAAAACCGTCTGTTTGTAATTAATGTGTAATTAATGATGGACAATACTACCTGTCCTGTAGCCATTAAAGTCCCGGTCAAAACTACTTGTCTTGTAACAAACAGTCAAATAGTCCCGGTCAAAACTACCGGCAACTACCGGTCTTAGATTTTTGGCTATATAAGGAGTCCTCAAGTATGTTGTGAGGCACCCTTTCATTTAGCCATTTTTCAGGTTTCGGAAGAGAGGTGCTCTGAAACAAGATTTTTGTAAGCGCTTCTTTCTAGATTCAATAAATTTCTATTTTTCATCCTTCTCTCTTCTCCCTTCACCGATCCTGTGCGGCTCTGCCGCCGCTTCGGTTTCTTTGTTTATGAAAACCTAGGTTTTGTAAGCCGGTCTCCGGTGTGACCTTGATATCTGTTTTCTAAGTTTATATTTTCATTTCATTAATCATACTGCATTCTTACTTCCTATCTGTCCGTTTGATCCTACTCCGCTGACCCTCTGGTATATATATATATATATATTATTTCACCGAACCCATAAAAAATCACCAAAACTGTTTTTCATTAATTATCCGAAGAATAAAGTATGCCCCTATCATCAGTTATTACTCCTGAAATAACGCAAGGAGCAGAAAAGACATCGAGTCAGCATGATTTAGCTCAACTTAAGTGGCATTCATTTACAATAAAGTAAGAGAAATGCAACTTTGTACTTTTTTTCTTAAAACTTTTTTGGTTCTTGTGACATTTATTTGATATTAAATAAACTTCTAATTTATGCGGAGCATATCTTGGTGTGATTTTAGTGATACCTATGATTTTCTCGTTTGAAATAGTGAACTTGCTATTTTTAATCTAGTTTTTTTTTTCTTTTTTATTGTCTGAAATTTGTTTTTATTCAAATATGAATATTCCATGAACGGGCCACTGGTAACATGGGCCAACATAAATTAGACCATCTCAACCTATACGGGTTGCATTTGTTACTCTAATTCAGGCCTAACCGTTAGCCCGTCCTGCATGTTCTTAATATGATTAATGATTAATTCTACTTAATAAATATATTCCTTCAAGTCTTATATATTGATCACATTTTAAAAAGAATATTTGATTTTATTTATAAGTTATCAACTAATCTATTAATAATGTGATTTTCCAATTCTGTCTTTTATATTATTTTCAACACTTCATTATTAGAGAAACCTATTTTTCTCACTCCATGTTATTGGTCCATATCCATTGATGGGGATAGTAGAGTAATGAATGAATATTAATAATGGCGTGAAAGAGAAAGAATGTGAAATGATAATTTAGGCCAAACATTTAATTAGTTATTAATAAAATTAGTTGGATGTGTAATTATGTTAGGGTATAATTGAAAACTTGTTTTATTTTTAGACATATTTAATGACTTAATTTTTCTTCTTTAGTCTTGATGATTCGATTGAAAGTAATCAATATATAAGATCGGAGGGAGTAATGAATAACCAATGATTACTAATAACCAGAGAAGAAGATTGTGATTAGGGGTCAAAAGGTAACCACCGGAAGGATTCGAAATTGCTAAAATAAGGTGCGCGATTAAAAAGATAAAATATAAAATTATGATTGTTAATTAAAAATTAACAGTTTAAAATATAATAAAGTGTATATTAATAAAATATAAATATGGTAACAAACAACCTTGAGGATTTACACAGACATTGAGTATGGCTGAGTGGGTCTGCCATTCTCTTACTGAGTCTATGGGGGCTATTATTGGGCCAGTCAGTACCCATGCCCACTGCACCGTAATTATTTCTCTACTCTGCATTCTGCAAACACGCCACAGCGCACATGGTATGCACCATGTAATTGAGACAATAGGATAATTTATTTATTTTATCTATCACTAGTTATTTTAGAACAGAGACATGAATTAATAGTTAGTTTTTCCAAAAGCATCACTTGCAATCCTCACTTAAGTTATTACTTACTTTCTATATATCCAAAACAAAATGCATGTGATTATTATTTTATTGAAAGGCATAATTATGTTTATAGTCTTTAAAATTTAGGGTGAATCCAATTCTGGTTCTCAAATTTTAAAAGAAAAAATATCTTAATCTCACATATATGAAAAGAAAAACAGTTCTAGTTTACTGTTTAGGGTGAATAGTGTTTAGAGGAGGAGATGTAGAAATTGGACAACTGTGCATTGTATTAAGGCCATCTCATATTATGACAATGGTTCTTGCATAGGAAAGGTCCGAAATTGGGCATAGGATTCCCAGGATGGTGTATATATGAAGTTTGAACCCAATTCAGTGGCTTTATTCCTGAACTGGTGTTCGTGGTGTGTCCTGTGATTTTTTGGTATAGGTATGATATAGGAACTTTGTCAGCCTTTATTATTTTTGTTGGTCCCATTTTGTATAGCCATCTATGTACACCGTAGATAGTCCTTCTTGAAAGTTAATATATATATATATATATATATATATATATATATATATCAAAAAAGAATTGAGGGACTAAAATGTTCTTTTTAAACTTTAGGGATCAAAATCATATTCATGAGTTAAAATATAATTAAGCTTTATTGAAAACGTAAAGTTTTTGTTGAAAAAACGTGGAGTATTGATAAACTTATCTAGCAGTTTCATTAAGCGCTTAATAAAGATAAGCATCAAATGGATGTTGATGGATAGCATTCTTTCAAAAGTGATATGCATAAGGAGTTTTGAGAGTGTTTTAGAAAGCAAATGGTAACTTTTAAAAGTTGTGGACACTAATTTTGAAATGATTATACTTGACGTGATCCACTTGGGCAGCTATTTGCTAAATCTTTTTGTTGAAGGATAATGTTTGGTTACAGGAATTTCTATTTCAGATCAATTCAGTTCTGAAGGCTGATGTACAGAACCTTGGCCTTTGATTAATTTTAATAATATTTTTTCTTTAATTTATCTAATGACTTTTATTTTAAATTATACAAATTAATTTTAGTTTCGGAAAAATAAATCTATTTTTCTCTTATAAATATTTATGGAGAAATGTATTCTAACATATTTCATTAATTATTATTTGAGAGCACGAGTATTTAAATAAATAAAAAATTATAATTGAATTTTGTTTATTGTGATACATTATTGGATGTGAGTGAGTCGGACGTTATATTATATATATAAATATGAAGACACTTTGGCAAACAAAAATGTTGTAACTTACTATTAGAAATTGGTATCCAATGCAACCTGCTAACTACTAATTTTAAACATTAATAGAATTCTAAACTTTTGTTGTCCTATTTACAACTACCGGACTATATATACATATATTTTGACTCGAGACTATAAAAGTTCTAACACTTTTTTATTAATCAGAAATAATGTGATTATGATTTTTAAGGGATTTATTATAAAACTCGATAAATTTAGTATGAGTACATAAGTACATTAACAAAATGCAATGTTTGTGGAGTTTGCTAAAAGAAGTTGTTCTATCTTTAAGGTATTTATCACGTTTAGTACTTGTTCTATCTTTCTTTCTCTTTAAATTGTAAAAGGAGTAGTAGAAATTAATTAGTTAATATATAATTAATTTTTTAAAACAATTTAAAAGGATTTAAAAACGATACAATAACTTAAAAATAAAAAAATTAATAATCTCTTGACTTAATTTTAAATTATTACATAATAATCCCTGCAATTCATCCTTTGTCTCTTCCTCCATCATTCTTCCTTGTTACTTTAACTCTCCAACAAAAGTACAAAACAATCATTTTCGTTCTTGAACAATGCTACTACCTACCTCTCTGTTTTGCATATACCCGGTCATATATATCGTTCTTCGTTCTTCATGTGTTATATTTTAAATAATGTTAATTTTTGGACAAGGAATTTGTCGCTCTTGCCGATGAAAATTAAAGTTGAGAATCACCCGCACAATCAAATCTTAACTCCCTTATATTAATATATGTCCTTTTTACCTTCAAACTTTTGAACTAAAGGAAATAACACGTTAAAATAATGTGTTTTTTCCTCCGACCAAATACTCAGAAGAAGAAGATAATGTTTTATCAATTTAAAAGAAAGTAATATCAGAATTTAGACTCAGAATTTAATTCAATCTCACAAAACTTGGATATGTAAGCTAAGAAGTGCTTAAGTCTTCTTGATATATCTATCTAATCAGTAGGATTAGATTTTTAACACACCCAAGAGCCAAATTGTATTTGATGAAATTAGATATTGTGCTTGGTAGTGGTGTAGAACACAAATTAAGGACTTTAACTTTTAATTTGTACGTTTATTTATCGACAAATATTTCACCTTTTTCTTCTTTCCTTTTTTTTTCAAATCTTAACTACTAAACTAACTTTATATTTCCGATTTCTCTTTGTAGGTGTAACGTGTGGCACGAGCTTGGACCCGGTTTACTGCATGTCTCAGATTTAGCAAAGACATTAAGGATGGTTGGTGTTGTTAGAGGATTTAGGGATGCATATGGGAAGGTCCTGCTGAGAGAAAACAATGCTACACACATGGCGTCGGTGGATAGAAAATAGGAATGAATTTAATATTTAGTTTTGATCTTTATATGAATTTAGTTTTGATCTTTTTGAGTGCTAGCTGTGTGATCATAACACATTTTGTTAATTCTGTTATGGTACAAAGCATTCATAGGTTGACTCTGTTATGGTTTAGTGATGTGTTACTACTTGTGGCAGATCCTAAACTTTGTTCATTTACATGATATATATACATATATTTTGGTTGTTAAAAAAAAACACGAGCCAAGACTAGACATATCACATATGAAACTAGCGTAAACAAACTCTAGTGATCACCTAATAATACCATCAGACATCTAGAACATTGACCTAATAACATATAATTAAAATAAACTTTGATGTTGGCAATTATTTAATTTAAAATTCGAACTTAGAGCCTAACGAGGTATGTCTCTTACGAATACGAGATGTTGGCAATTAACATGTAATGTATAAGATTACGTAATAAAATAAAATTTGAACAGCTAGATCTATTATGAGTATGCATCCTCTATGTTTATGCTAGACTAGTATGTAAGTCTGCTCCCATTTTCTTATCAAGTTTTTAATTTTCTCTGTCTTTGTTTAGTCTAGATCATAGAGGTGGTGGATAATAAAACTATTAACGCATGTTAACTTGTGTTGCTTTAGAATATGAATGTGAATCACTGTTTCGGCGGCTTTAAGTTCTTCTTCGTTCTCTCCAAAAAAAAAGTGTTTCTTGGTTTGCAGCCACACACACACACACACACACATATATATATATATATATATATATATATAGGGTCTCTTAATTAGGTGAAAGCTACGTCATGATTTGCGTTCTTGTTTAATTTAATTTAATAAAAAAAAAAGGTTACATCTAATGGCCCTCCACTTCATAATTTAATGTTACTTTGACCTGCTACTATAAACATTGTTGATATTTGAGGAACATTAACGAAAGTCTCTCACCATCGACGTGCATACAAGAAAAGAGGATGAAATATAAGCTAACTCTTTCGCTTTAGATAAATATTGTCTTTGAATTGAAATTTCTATTTGATTACACAACATTACACAATATAATGTTGCGTACAAGGTCCACTTTAGATAAATATTGTCTTTTAATTAATTAATAATGTAAAGTCATTTTAAAATGATAATAATAATATTGTATCGAAGTTAAATTCTATGTTTTACTCTCACGTTTAATTAAAAATTTATAATAATATTTTCTTTTATTAAATTTTAAAAGTATGATTTTACATATTACAATTTTGCTGTACAATGTTTAATAGATTGTGTTACAAATTTGTGTGTGTGTTTTTTTTTTAATTTCATATTATTGAATTTTTGGTGAAAGAAAGCAAAATAGGGTGGAAAAAAAAATTAAAAAACAGAAATACAAAGGAAATTGAAAATTGTGGGCAGGAGGAGGATCACTATCGTTGGAGACGTGGATATCGTCAAATGTCGTGCCATAGTAGAAGAAGATTGATTCAATGGTGACTGTAGGAGAAAAGGAAATTGAGTATCATAGCCAAAGAAGAATTGAATTTCTTGCAAATTGGTTGTCTCCTCCACTCTTGGAAATGGTCGTGCATGGCTGCAAGCACACCAAGGGATGCGAGGGGGGGAATTTTTTATGGCTATCTGATTATTTATTTTTCTTATCTTGATTTTTGATTTAGAAAAGGTTCCATGCACACCAGGAGGTAGAGTTGTTTAACTTAATTTGTCCCTGTATTTATCAGTCCATTGATCCTCATGTTTGTAGTATATTGACAATCACTCGTTTTCTCACAAGAATAAAATGTTGGGCTAGTTGGTTATTTAAAATAAGTATTTATTTTTTTATTTTTTATGTATTTACTTTTTTTACTTAAAATAAATAGTTTTTTTTACCTTTTTAAATAAATTTTATCTTGTTCTTAAAAATACTTGTATAAAAAACCTTTTTTTTAAATTACTTTTTTAAGTTGAAATAGATTGACATATTTTTTTTTTTATGAAATCTGATAATGATTTAATCCAAGTCTAGCTTGGTTAGTTGAACAACGTATTTAGTTATAAATTCTTCAATATCTATTTTAGATTCCCATGGATAAAAAAATGACATAATTTTAGAATTGAAAATAATAATTGTAATTTATGACTTAAAGACTAATTTAAAAAATGTTTTCAGTATGAAATTTATTTAAAGGTGTAGTGTCTATAATGTCCCTAATTTGAGCGGAAAATTATTATAATTTCTGATATCATATTTTCTTACTTTTATATGTTAAGATACTCACTACTACTAACTAAACAACATTAATAATATAATACAAAAAAGTATAAAAAAATAATATTAATATAACACAAAAATTAATATTGCATTGATATATTTATTAACTTATTAATGAATTTAGTATCATTAATATTTTTTTAGGGGAGTATCATTAATATCCTAAAACATACAAATTTATATTTATTAATATTCATTTTAATATTTTATTTATATATTTACTAATTAATAAATAAAAATCAGTATGTTTTAGGATATTAATGAGATTAAATTAATTAATAAGTTAATAAATTTTTGTCAGAGAAAAAGTTTAGGTGACTAAAAGTTTAATTAATATGATTGGAGACAAATGTAATTGAGAAGAAAAAATCTTATTAGTTAAATTTTTCAACACATATTAGCTTTTGATAAAATTTATGAATATTTTATATTAATGATATCATAATAAAAAAAATATTTCAAACAATACATTAACATTATTAACATTATGTTTGATTAGAGAGAAAATAAAATATAATAGGAATAAAGATGTATTTTTTTAAAGAGAAAATAAAAAGAAAAAAGAGTCAACTCAAATGATTGTCATAACTTTGTAAGATTTGATCTATTGTGTTTATATAATTAAAAATGATTTATTTAGTGAGATGATATTTGTTTGATTTTTATTGTATATATTATGAATTATAAGTGATATTAGTTTTTAACCCAATAAATTAAGAGATAAGGCGTCATTAGGAAAAAAAGGTTATAAAATTCTATAATTGACATAATAAATTAACAATTAATTAATTGATTCTATAAAAGCGTTATACTATTAGTTTATTATAAAAATAATATAAGTCTGGCTGGCTCGTGAGTCGTATGTGAGATGTACCTTTTCTCTGTCGACTGGTTGTTCTTGTCTCGGAGTTAAGTGTGCGTAACTCTGTATATATAAAAGAGGTCCCATTCTCACTTTTTCGAAAAACACGTTTGCCTTTGATCTTCTTGTCTCTACTGCTTTTATTTGCAGACACCCAATTAACGATGGCTGCTCTCTCCAACGGCCACGGCTCTTCCTTCTTCAAGATGCCCCCAATCAAGTTCACAAAGCTCTTCATCAATGGGGAATTTGTTGATTCCCTTTCAGGTTTTTAATTAATATACTTATGCCTCTTCTCTCCTTTAATTAATATTCTTTTATTGCTCTTCATCTCACTTTTTCTTTTTATGTGGAAAAAGTTATTCCTACGCTGTATTTTTTGGTGCATAAGTGAAAAAAAAAAAGTTACAAGTATGACCAATGATATATAATGAAACATATAGAGACAGGGAAAATGGCATAAAGTGAAGGACTAAATTTAGATGTATGTTATTTTATGAAAAATCTAGTTGATTACTCGGGGCGGGTCTCCCATCTTGTACTGTTCTGTATTTCAAATCAGAATTCCATCTCAATAATACATGCTCATGTTTAATGTAGATTTTTATTATACATGTTATGAGATAAAACTTCAATTTTGATTAGACAATAACACTAATAACACTTAAGAAATCGCATTTAAATTTTGTCTTCAAGTGAAACGGAAGAAAATTTGGATGTATAATGATAAGATTCTTTCTCTGCTAATCCTATTCATCCTTCTCTGTTTTGCTCTCTCTCTTTTTTAGACTCAATATCTTTCGTGTAAAAATGAAATAATTATGAAGGTCTTTGTTAATCAACTAGAGCATTGGTTAAAAAATTAAAAAATATATATTTATTATGAACAAATTTAATGTATTTTAATATTTTTTTTAATTTCTTAACCAACATCATACATACTTAAGCTACAAATCGAAAGATAGATGATATGGAAATTCCTTGTAGAGGTTAGGTTTATTCAATGGTTTGTGTAAAGCTGTGAATAGATAAGAGTTTCCCACTTGGTCCAGCCTTTGCTCTCAACCATGCAACATACTGTAATATTCATGAAGAAAGGGAGTTTCATTAAATAATTTTTATTTTAATTCCGAAAATATAAAAACAAAAGGTCAATAAGTAGTTCCTACTTTAATTTTGATAATGTATACTTATAACAATAATGAATATGTTTATCTCGAGGTTTGAAAATCTAATCTATTTAAATAAAAATTTATGAATGTTATAATTTCATGCTTATTATGAGTTTTAAAAATTATTTATAGGTATTGACTATGTTATAAATGTAATGTTAACTTTTTTTGGTATACATTAATAAAAATAAAGTTAGAATTTAAGACCTCGAATACTATTCGAATTCTCTACAATTAGATGAATCCTAGTGAATCATTGATGTACAAATTTAAGATTTCACAACAATTATGTATCAATATCTTTGACCGTAATGTCAACTTTGATGGGTGGGTCTATTTTTATTCTCGTTTTAAAAGGTGCTAAAGTTAAATTTAATAATGAAAGCATACGTAACATTATATCTTGAAAGCACCCAAAGGTGGAAAATGCACCAGCACAGGTATCAATTGGAAAGGCTGATATATTAAGTTATCAACCAAATATTCAAGTGATGAATTTTTTTTTCTTTAAATAAATTGTGAAAACCTTCCTGAGTTTTTGTTCTCTTTTTATTTTTAATTTTTTTACTTACCTTTTTTAATCTAGTATTTGTTTAATTTTTGTGTATAAACATGGAAAAAACAGGGAGGGAGTTTGAAACAAGAGACCCTAGGACAGGGGAGGTGATTACAAGAATCGCAGAGGGAGCAAAAGAAGACGTTGATGTTGCTGTCAAAGCGGCACGTGCGGCTTTCGACTATGGTCCATGGCCCCGTATGCCCGGCGCTGTACGTTATCATTTCTCCATTTCTTTCTCTATAACTGTTGTGTTGTGAGTTATGACAATTAATTTGTGGGTCTCACTAATTAATCTCACTACATTTTAGGTAAGGAATCAAAGTACGTAAGAAAATTTATTAAAAAAAAAAATACGTCAAGATAGTACTCCCTCGTGTCCTTTTTTTTTTGTAGTGTAAAAAAAGAAACTCGCTCGTGTTCTAATTATAAGGCCTAAATTTCCATAAAAAAAAGGTTTAAATTAAAACTGTAATTTGTTTTTTTTTATTATAAAAAATTTAGGTGAGTTTGATTTTGAGAGCTGAGATTTATTTGGTCTCTTTTTAATAAAGTACGATCTAAGATATCTCAACATTATTTTTTATTACAAAATATCCTTCATTGACGTTAATTTTGAAATGATACGCCAATGTGACTGTGATAGAAACATAATTCATTTGGTTAGTTTTTTCACAAGAATAGTTTTGAGAAGACCAATTAAGATAAATTTAATGCTCTTAATTAAAACAATTAAATTTTTAATCTTGATAAATTAATTAATTAGACTTTATAATAAATATCGGATAAAGTATTACTAAAAAATATAGTCACTACTATAATAAATAAAAAATATGAATTATTTTCAATATAGAAAAAAATGATCATATATAAAAATTCTTAAGTTTTAATATCTTAACGAATTATCTTTGACCTGTTTTCTGAATTAGATTTTCGAACTGGATTCTTAAAGATGCTGGTTAACTTCATCTTGCTTCCTTTCAGAAGAAAAAATAACTTAATCTTGCCACTCAGTATCATTTATTGATTTGACTTCTTTTCCCCAATAAACTTGTCATCAATCTTATCGTATTCATTAATGTATTGATATTTTCTTCCCACTTGTTTGATAGCTGATGCTAGAGCCAGCTTCGATCCTAGCATGATTCACAGGTCATCGCGTCCCTGTGAGTCTGTGACTTTGATTGACACGTATGAGTGTGTTTGAGTTTTGAGAATGCGTTCAAATCATATTATTAAACGGAAAAAATGATTTTCTAATGCAAAAATTAAAGTGTTAATTTTGCGTTCTGTCAAAGAAAATGCAGACACAAACACCCACACACTTATATATATATTGTTTGTATTTATTAATTTTTTTTAACTAAATGTTGGCATGCATTGCATGGTTCATATTTGGGTTCGAGGGTAACGAAATAAAAGCTAGTACGTGTTTGGTAACAAGTCGATTAGCCTGATTTTTACGTTAATTTTAACAAAAAGACGCAGAAGCATATATATGATAAATAAATTTAATTAAAATACATTGCAATATATATATATACATTGTCACATTACTAAAATTAAAATTTTACTATAACAACTTTAAAAATCCCATGTAAACCGTTGTCTGATTAGTTAATAGTATAAAAATAGCAATATATTAAAATTCATCTTGAAGAACCCTAAGCGGTTAATTAATCAGTGCAAATGATTGATTGTTTATTAATTATTTTTTTTATTTAAAAATTATTTAATTGTATTTTAGGATATTATTTAATTGCTAATTGATTGATTTTGAGATTTCTTAATTCTATTAAATAATCATTCAAATAGATAATATTGGTCAGTTTATTTAAACTTATTTATTAAAAATTATAAAGATTTGTAATTAAAAAAAAAACAAAACCATACGACCTAAGCGTTTTTTTTTCTTCCATTTATTAGTTAATCTCAGCTGACCAAGAAATTGAAAATTAAAACAATACCGGACCGCGGGAACCTCGGCCTTGTTTGGTTGTTGAGGAAAAAAAATGTAAATGTATTAAATTTTTTTAAAAAATTGACATGGATCTCACACTTTCATTCATACATTACTTAACTTAAAAAAAATCTCAATTTCATTTTAAAATATTTAAAATTTTAGCAAATTGTTTTATTTCAATATAGTTGTTATTTTAAAAATTATGAAAGTTATTTCTGTTTACTTTTATCTTTTTAATAACTTTCTCGAATAAAATAGAGTATTAATTAATTTATAGTTTTCTGAATAGTTTATTAAAAAAATAGTTAATGAGAGTCGCATTTTTTAACTTTAATTACTTTATAATTTTTCTTGAATTATATATGTATTTAAAATTGCTTATAAAAAAGATTATTAAAAATCAATATAAGAAATATTCAGGCTAGTTGAATAGTAAATTTTATACTTTGTGAATCCTGTTAAAAATCACCTTATCAAATAGCACAAGGGGAAAAAGGGAGGGGACGGTAAAGCATTAAACTATCTCTTACACGATGAATTTAAGTCTGTTAGAAATTTAAGATGTGTGAAAAAAACTAACAGTTCACATAAGTATTTGTGTATTAAGTTTTGTATGTCTTTTACCGAAGTATGTAAAAACTTAGTGATAAAGATATAAAACAGTTTAATAAGTAGTAGAGTAGAAGAACTTGCAACTTAAGCATGTTGCTTTAAACCGTGCACGGCACTTAGCTCCTTTTCCATTCTTCTCTCCTTCCTTTTATTAATGAGATCCTATCTAATTTTTGTTTTTTCTTTAAAAAATCATAAAAATATGTATATCTAGAAAAGGGATATGATTTGAATATTTAGCCTTTATGAATTACATCAAAATTGGAAAATGTGGAAGAACCTTGTACTCGGTTATACACAAGAGTCTCGAACGTATCGTGTGTTTTGAGTTTGACTTAACATGTGTGAACAAATAGTCTAATAGTACTTGTTAAATTAAAATCCAATACAACATAAATGTTTGGCTAACTCCCACCATGTATACTGTCTAGATACTTTACTATATATATAAGCGTTTATCTATAAATTGTTTGTAAAAAAGAAATTGAGTTAAATTATTTTTAAACTAATTGCAAACTATTTTTATAATATTTTAAAAAAAATTATTGAAATAAGCTGAAAATTATTTTAAGGTACTATAAAGTATATTCACAAGTTTCTATCTTTTGAAAAACCAATGTTCATGACTTAGTCAGATAATTGCATTTCAGATCCTGTAATTAATAACAAAGCTCTCGACCAAGCTCTAGACATGGTTACTTACTACGTGATAATGTTGATATTAAATGTAGTAATGAATTCTCGCATAAAAAATAAATTGTCATTAGCAACCAAATGGATATTTTGTGTTTAAAGGGGAGGGTTGTGGATGTTATGACTTGTTAATGTTCATCCTCTTTTGCAACATAGTATCAAACTTTGACATGGTTTGAAAATCAGGAAAGAGCAAAAATTATGATGAAATGGGCAGACTTAGTTGATCAGAACATTGAGGAAATAGCAGCATTGGATGCCATTGATGCTGGAAAGTTGTACCATTGGTGCAAGGCTGTTGATATTCCTGCTGCAGCAAGTACTATCCGTTACTATGCAGGTGCTGCAGATAAAATTCATGGAGAGGTCTTAAAAGCTTCTAGGGAGTTCCATGCATATACTTTGCTAGAACCAATTGGTGTTGTGGGACACATTATTCCTTGGAACTTCCCTAGCACCATGTTTGTTGCGAAGGTTAGTCCTTCCTTGGCTGCTGGTTGCACAATGGTCCTCAAGCCTGCTGAACAAACACCTCTCTCGGCCTTGTTTTATGCTCATCTTGCTAAGCTGGTATGTGTCTTCAACAAATGCTTCATTTTCTTATCAAATGTAATTGACATTGGCAAGTTATCTACTAAAGTCTAAGTTGATTGATGTTCCTTGCTTTTATGTTTTGAAGGCTGGAATTCCGGATGGAGTGCTTAATGTGGTACCTGGATTTGGCCAAACTGCAGGTGTTGCAATAAGCTTACACATGGACATTGATAAGGTAACTCAAATGTCAAGCATTTGGAAATTGGAAGTATGTTATGAGTCCTACATTGATTGAATGGAATAAAAAACTTAATTTGGTACTTAAGTTATTAGTCTTTTGGGTTGAACTCTCTTTTTGTGCTTAAGTCAGAATAATTGGTGCTTTTGTTGAGAGAGTTGGGACGAAAAGGCCTACTTATATACAGGCTAAATTAAGGTGCAATGTACTGAATTCTGATAAATGACCACCTAATGGACTAGTCATTTTGGATTTATCTCTTCTTTGTGTTTAGGTCATAACAAAGTGCCATAACCAATGTAATTGGCTGATTGTGAATTTTTTATTTGTGCATATGTAGGTAAGCTTTACGGGTTCGACAGAAGTGGGGCGTGAAGTAATGCGTGCTGCAGCTAATAGTAATTTGAAACCAGTTTCACTTGAACTAGGAGGCAAGTCACCCGTCATAGTTTTTGATGATGCTGATGTAGATAAAGCTGCTGAACTTGCTCTCCTGGGCATCCTATTTAATAAGGTGAAATTTCTTTCGTGAAATATGATTCCTTTTGACAAAGTAGTCCAATTGTGCATATTGCAACATTTAATTTTCTTGTTCATTTCAGGGAGAAATTTGTGTTGCGGGCTCCCGTGTGTTGGTTCAAGAAGGAATCTATGATGAATTTGAGAAGAAATTGGTGGAGAAAGCAAAAGCTTGGGTGGTTGGTGATCCTTTTGATCCTAAAGTTCAACAAGGGCCTCAGGTATGAACTTAGTAGCACAATCATGTCTACATTTGTTTTCTCTAGTGACCCTCTAACTATTGAAACAGAAATGAGAGTAGTAAAAATATGAAAACCATTTTTCTCTATCGGCTAATTATCTTCATGTTGTAGGTTGACAAGAAGCAATTTGAAAAGATTCTTTCCTATATCGAACAAGGAAAGAAAGAAGGGGCAACTCTTTTGACAGGGGGCAAAAGAGTGGGCAACAAGGGTTACTACATTGAGCCTACAATTTTCTCTAATGTTAAGGTGAATTTTAACGCCACAAAAGTATGAAATAAGGTTCCTGCAGAATAATTGGATAACTAACCATCCCATTGTCTTTTGCTTTTTATTCACAATATCTTGTTTAGGAGGACATGCTCATAGTACAAGATGAAATATTTGGCCCTGTGATGGCTTTGATGAAGTTTAAGTAAGTTATTATAAATCTATTTATTTATTCTTACTATTGACTTAATGTCATCCTAGAAAATGTTTTGAGAGTTTGGTCATGAATTGTATAAATGAACAACAGGACTATTGAGGATGCAATTAAGATTGCCAACAATACAAGATATGGCCTAGCATCAGGCATTGTGACAAAGAGTTTGGACACAGCCAACACTGTGTCAAGGTCCATTCGTGCTGGCATTGTTTGGATCAACTGTTACTTTGCCTTTGGGAATGACATTCCTTATGGAGGGTACAAGATGAGTGGATTTGGAAGAGATTTTGGAATGGAAGCCCTACACAAGTATCTTCAAGTTAAATCTGTTGTAACTCCCATTTACAATTCTCCCTGGCTTTGAATATCTCTTTGTGTTGTGTGGGTATAAACAATCGTGAACAATGCAGAAGCTTCTTTACACATATACTTCATCAGATTAATAAAATTGGGGCAAGTTATCTTACTCTACCAGTTCTTTTTATGGAGTTTAATTTCTATGTAAAGTAAGTACATATTATTTTTTTTATTGTCAAGCCAATAAAAAAGTTATATGTAGTAGATATAAATTTTAAGGTAATTATTGTAAAAATCAACACACTTGTCATTATTGGATAATACAAAATCACTTCTTTACGGGTATGTCTTTCTTAAGTTATCAAAGGCCACTGTTGAAACTCGAAATAAGATTGCTCTGTCGTATTTACTATTGCTTTGCCATGTGTTTGGTGCTATGTTTTTTTGTCCTTCTTTTCAGTCTCACTGGGTTTATTTCAATCCATTTTGCTCTAATGCTCAATTATTTGTCATGATTTAGGTACTGTCACGTTCATGTATCTTCAATTGTTTCATAGTTTTGTTAGATATGTTTACTATCTTCATTTGATTTCAGTTTGGATCTTGTGGTTGTCAAAGCAGTCATACAAATAATGGGCTTGGTCCAGTTAGTATTACTAGCTTGTTTTATTTTTTAACACGAGTTTCTGATAATAATTTGTTTAATATTCTGGTAGTAAAAATAGCAATAGAAATCAATAAAAAAAATTCCCAAATCAAATAACATTAATTAAATTAATCCATATTCCTTCTCCTTCCTAATTCCATCTTTTATTTGCTTTATTAATTGATTTATATAATACGTTAGTTTTTTTTATAGGATATATTACGTTAGTTAAATGTTGCTTGGGGCGTTCATATATTTTTATATTTATAAACTATATTATAGCAAAATTGTTACATTGAGCGAGCATTCGTTCCCAAAAATTGGTTATTAGATTATAAAGATAAAATAAAAAAAGGGATAAATATGTTCTAAAAAATAGATATAAGGTTGTATATGATAGCCATTTGGATCTCATTCCTACTACTAGTTATTGGGAAGAATTTATGAAACTCTAAAATTTTCTATTCAGTAATTATAATTTCTAAAATAAGGTTGTTAGTGATAGCTTTTTGGATTTCCTTCCTACATAGTTATCATGAACACCTAATCAAATATTAAATATTTCCCAAAAAATATTTACAATAATATTTTAATAAAGATTATTATCAGTAGTTATTTGGATTTCCTTTCTAATCTGTTATTGAGAAAGTTTTGCAAAATAAAAATTATTAAAAATTCAAAACTATTAACCAACACTCATTTTTTTCCTTCCAAAAGAATTGTGTAACTTTGACTTTTAATTGTATCCGAGAATATGTAAGATCACGGCTGTTCAAGTTAAAAAGATAAAAAAAAAAATTGTTATAGTAATAAAGATCTTTATTTTCATTCAAAAAATATAATATTGTTGTCTTTTAAGGGATAAAAAAAATAATTTCAGTTATATTAATATTACACATTTAATTATAGATAACATTTTTTTCTTTAAAGTAAAGGTTTTTGTATCATTTTTTAAAATAAATGTTAGTGCCAATTCTTTTGCCTTTTTTTTAAAAAAAATCAAATTTTGTGATCTTGGTTGCAACAGCCCATGATTTGGCATGTATAATTTTAGTCCATGAAATTTAATAATTGAGCAATTATGCAATTTTAGTCCTCCAAATTTTATAATTATACTTTTTATATTTCATATCTTATATCATATTAAAATTTATAAAGGTGTATAATATGGTAAATAACAACTTTTATTTATTAATTTATATTTCTTTAGAAGTATATGACAATATTAAATGATACTATTTTATAAATTAAATATTAAGTATAAATTATATATTATTAAATATATGTATAACAAATGTACTGAGTAGTACGTTCGATGGTAAATGTACTACTATTATTTGGTACTAGCAAATGATGCATTATGAAATGTTTCTTTTATTCGAAGCAATTAAACTTAGATATTAAAAAATTTATAATAATTCACGTATATTATTTAATCAATTAAGTTAGGCTTTTTTATATACTAATTATATATATATATATATATAATTATTATAGACTAGTACTTTTAGTTCTATTTACTTTATTTTTCAAATTTGATATTTGTTTAAATTTAAAGCTAACAAATATAACAAAGAGGAATCCTAGTGTAACACTCTTCAACACACTTTTAGAGACACATTTTTTTCTACGGGTTAAAATTCATTACAAACTTGAATAAAAAATCAGGAGAAAAAATCATTAAATAAAAGATAGAATCCATAATTTTTTTTTATAATTTTTAATAAATTTTAACCAATAAAAATATATTAGAAAGAATGTTTTTAGCATTTTTCATATAAATAGTACATGGATGATAACTAATTAGTCAATAGTCAATGCATGAATTAAACTATTCATTAATGGCACCGTTGAAATTCACTATCCATCCCTTAATACATAATAAATTAATAATAAATATGCATTTAAAATCTTCTATTAAATGTTCCACTAATAATAAATGTGCATTTAAAACCTACATTCTATTAAATGTCTCATTAATTAATAAAATTTATTAAATAAATTAAAAGTAAAACGTCTATTTGTTTTTTTTTGTCTAAAGTGCTCGAATAATGCATGAAAAAATCTTTCTTACTTTATACTATAGTGAGTTATATATATAAGAAACAAATGATAATATTTTTTGTCCTAATTATAAAAAACATATAACCACTTTCAAATATTGAAAGTAAATAATAAATAGTCTTTCAAGGTAAATGTTAAACGTTTAGTTTTTATATAAGGAATCCAATCATCTACGCTGAACCTTGTTGGTGTATTTGTTGAACTATTAACAATATAGTACTCCTTAATTGGATGAAAAAATTATTCATTAAATTATAAATAATGTAAGTATATCTAATCACCACTTAAACCAATTAATTTTATGAATAGTCTTAAAATATTATTTAAATTTATAATAATATTAATTAAAATAAATCCATTTAATAACTTTTATTAATATTGATGAATTATGTATATGAGATTAGAGATATATAGAATTAGAGGTAATATGGCAAAAGATTTTAAAAAAATATCACAGATATAATAAAATTAATTATTGAGAATTTAGTAAGTGATTGTTGTTTTAAATATAAACACCCCCTATCACGTGATAGAATACAATAAAAAACAAAAGATTATAATATAAGCGCTCATTTCTTTTCTTCTAATATATAAAGGACGTGCTCTAAAGTCCTTTGACAATTAATTGCTCAGCTTGCTTAGTCATCCACTTTGATCTCTTTGGCCACCCTGCTTTCTCCTCCAAAAATGCCCACCACCAAGTTCACCAAGCTCTTCACCAATGGAAATTTTGTTGATTCACTTTCAGGTTCATTATCTTACTAAAGCCCCCTTTCTCTTTCTATTATTTTCCTTTATTGATTGTTCTTCGCTTCAGGTTTTGTCTTTTTGGATTATATTATAAGAATACGAAATTAATTAAAAGATTTTAAAACATATTTAAATAAAAGCATTTCAAAAGAATAAAAGACTCGCATTCATTTTTCTAACATCATAATAGAATGTGCCCAAATAAATAATAAAATGATTTCGACTCAAAACAATATTGTCCAAGACTTCATACAATTAATGTAGAAACCTATTTCTCAATGTCACATGCTATCAAAGCATTGTATTTAAGCGCCCTCTAGCATGAGGTTTCTTAAAATCATCCACTTAGTCATTTGCTCCCACAAACACAAGGTTGGAGATCATCATAGGATCCAAACACAAATAACACACAGGGAGTGAGTTATCACATTTCTAAAAAGATACAAATAAACAAAGACGTGATCAAAATAAAATAGGGAAGTATTTATAACATAGCTCTACTTAATACGATCCACGTCACTTTATCATTTAAAATTTATTTTTCAATCACCAATCACATTACACATGAATCACACATTCAGGTCAAGACGTAATAATACTCATCAATTTCATAATAAACAATTAGCAAGCGTCATGCAACAATTATACTAAGACTCAAGCCTATATGCAATGTGGTATCATGTCAGTGAAAAACCGCTCTGGGACGCTTAAGAGTACATAACAAAACACACCACATAATTAGTATGTCAGGTCACTCTCACTAAGTAAAATCATAAGGTGATCAATCAGGGTCACTCTATTTTGCGAGAATGCTCCAATCATATAGGGTTAACATAGACTTAAAGGAGCACTCTAACCGAGTGTCTTTACCCCCAAGGCCTAGACTTTGAAGAATCTGTTAGAGTCTCACCTTCCTGATTCAGGTTCAACCCCTAAAACAATTTTTGCAGGCAAATACTACTCATGAATTATATAATACCCACGACCTCACACTCGTGTTTCAAACACGTTTAACACATTACACTACAATTTAACACTTTAGATTCCTAACTAGGAATCCTACACTTTCCCTTTAACACTGCTCATAAACATTTTTCTCAAGGTAAACACAAGTCGAATTATTTTATAATTCACAGCTCATAACACAAGTATTGTCACATCAAGTGTTAATCACACACTTATTCACAACCAATCTCATGTCCACAATTTAACATCTCATAATATCATAATTCACCATTACATGTATACGTGTATCTCACAAATTAAAACATGTTCAACTTTTCACTTATACTCAATCTCAATAACAATATTATAATCTCAGAGCAACATGTTATCCTATAATTCATCACATATTCAATTTATCACTTATACACAATTTCATAATCCTAATATAACTATTTATCACACTAATTTTATCCAAAACACAAACAAATTATACAAAAAATACTTCTCACAACACGGGGAGTAAAACCCCTCAATTATTTTCACATAATCATACAGGAAGAACTATAATACAATAAACATATCAAAATAAACCTCAATTTGATTCTCTAAGGACTCCTACATATGTTCATTCTAACTCCAATTACGATAAATTCATCCCTTACCTCTAAGAGGGCTCACGTGTGTATTCTGGTAGTGATAGAGAAATCTCTAGTAGTTGTCTAAGATTTCTCAAGTTTTTCCTCTAGTTGCTCTATTAGGGTTTCCAAGCGTTAGAGCAAAAGAAAAGGGATTAAAACCTCCATTTTACTGTCTCTATACAAGGGATATTTCTCTCTCTGTGGAAATTATTTTACAAATCCCAACGGTGGAGATGGATGAAAATGAATTATGAACATGATTCGTAAATTTCACGATGATCCAACGGTTAACGAGTCTTGAAACATCATTTTACTAAAACAGATTTGAGTGCATGTAGGAAAAAGAGAGGATTTTGAGAGAAAAAAAAAAAAGAAAACAAAATTAAGAGAGGGAAGAAGTATAATAGAGACGTATCATCAGTCTGAAAACTGACCTAACGTGACTCTATTTATAGTTAAGATACTCCCAACCTATCATTTACTCTATTTTTCTTTATTTTTATTATTTTATAAACAAAAACTTTATTTTATTTCCTATCAAATAAATAAATAAACTATACTTTTTATTTTCTTCAAATCATTATTTTAATAAAAGTTACTTTTATTTATTTAACTATAAAAACCTCATCATTTTTTAAAAATTCTATTTATTTTTAAATAGAAATATTTTTTAATTTATTTTAAAAAAATGAAATGTTACACATGAACTGTATATAGTTTTGGAGGAAAACTTATGTTGTTGCATAGGGTTAATGGTTAAAGGATAAATTACACTTGCACCCCTTATTTTTTTTATTATACACAATAACATTTTTTCCTATTCATGCATTAACCTCCTTAATGTTTGAAAACATTACATTAATATCATTTACACTAACTCCTTAATTTTTAAAAATATTAATTAATATTGTTCTCGAAAAAAGCTTCCTCGTAACGAAAACGACCTAATCTAAAACACTAAAATGAGGTGTAAAGTTTAACCTATCTTCCTAAGTCAGAAGGAAAATTATTTATCATCGTCAATTGGTTGACCTCATTCTTATATTCCGGGTTAATTCATTTATAACATATCAATATATTTCATTGTATTCTCCTTGATCTCCGAGTATAATTGGGTTTAAATTAGTTAAATTTTTGTAAGTGAGGTTGTTTTATTAGAATATTTCTTTTAATTCCATAATGTTCACCTCAGGTTGAATCAATATCGACATTATAGGATATGACTCGGATTATAGTCCCATGATTATGTCCACCCCCCATTAATGGGATATGACATGTAATAGGTATCAGGCTTCAATTCGATCTAGGTATGTGCACAAACCCCCTATGCACAAGGTGTGTAAAGGCTATAAGCGTTCTGACTTCTGATCATGGTCTAATCTGATATGTATAGATACTCGTTTATATATTAAACCAAGGCCACCATAAGAAAAGTTGCTGTAAATATTACACAATGAGATATATTGTGTAATTTGAGAAAATTTTAAAAAAATTAACGTAATTTGCCAAAAAAAAATAATGTGACAACTAAGAACTCATAATTATTATCATAAATTAAAATTATAAATTTCAATCAGACAATCATACTTGAATGGTTTTTTTTTATTTAAAAAAAGTCATGCATGAATGACCAAATTAAAAATTTCTGAAAATTTTTAAAATTGTATATTTACCTTTTAATTTTTACCATTAGTATATAATTCAAATTTATGATTTTTGCTTCTCACAATAACGATTTTTTTTTTTTGCTTCATATGCTTCCACGTTTTAGATCACAAATATGCTTTTATCATGGCATGAGTATAATTTTACTAACAAGTTTGTCTGAAATATAAAACTATTTCTTATTGGGAAAAAATATAAACTGTCTTCCCACGTGGTACAATAATAAAAACACAAAAGAAAATTACTATGATGTAAGCCCTCGTTTCTGCTCTGAAGACTGAAGTTATAACCGGTGAAGTTGGTTGTCCTCACGCCATTCATTATTGTACCAGGCTCTTCATCAATGAACTCCAATGGTTACCCTGCTTCCTCCTTCAAAATCCCCACCGTCAAGTTCACCAAGCTCTTCATCAATGGACATTTTGTTGATTCACTTTCAGGTTCATTACCTTTACTTATCGTTTCTCTTTCTACTTTCTTTTTTTTCCCCTTTATTGCTCTTCACTTCAGCTTCTTTCTTTATTTCTTTCTGGGTACGTTACACTGCTCCCTCATTCCTTGCATTTTCCTCCTCTGTTTTTCATATTAAAGTGAAATACTAATACACTAGATGAAACATCACTCCTCAACTCTATTTTGTTGAGGAGGAAAATTTATGTTGTATAGTTTAAAGAGTATGTTTGACCCAGTTTATTTTTTTTTAAGGAAGAAGCTTGACCAAACAAATTTTAAAATAATTCTTATAAAAATTAAGTAATTAGAAGAACAGAACCAATAAAATAATAATATTGGATTCGATTTACTTCGGTAAAATTTAAGTTTCGAGTTTTGAGGATGAAAAAAATTTAATTAAACCAAAAAATCCACTAAAAGTTAGAAAAACAGAAACAATAATTAAAGAACTTTTAAAAAAGCTATCTTGAGGAGCTTTTTATTTACTTAATTTATATGGAGCTTTTGTTTTTCAAAAACCACACTTCTATACCTGGGCTGGCACAAGAATCCCCTTATCAATTCTAAGAATTACAATCTGATTATTTATTGCAAGTTCTTTTATGACAATGGACCTGCTAGTATATATAATAACTAACAATTAATATTTTCATTTTAATAAAAAAATAACTTCATTCATATTTTTTTCCATCAACATCAATGCTTTTAAACATTTATATATTTTGCAAATAATATTTTCAAATTAAAAAGTTTAAATATTTGTATTTTTATCATTATTAAAATAACTTTATATACATTTTTTTTTCGTTGGACGAGATAATTATTTTCAAACTTGAAAGGAGCTTTTAATCTAAAGAAAATGAAAATTATTAAATAATTTCTAGTTATTTTCTTAAGCTAGACCAAATAACCTAGTAAAGATTAAAGGAAAATAGTAAACTGATTTATCATTGATTAGATTTTAGGATGAGATTTGCCTTAACAATTATTCTCAAACATGCCAACTATGCACACTAATAATTTGTATTTAATTTTTATTTTTTAACTTAAAAAAACTTCAAAATTAATCATGACATGGTTGTCTGTATTAGTTCACTTATGCTGTGTTTTTTTTTTATTGTACATACTTACGCTGTTTTGTAATGGTGAAAAAAAATTAAGAAAAAGAAAAAAAAAATTGAATGAAAGAAGAACTAGCATAAAAGAAAAATTAAATGTTACTTGTGGACTTAACTTTTTTCTATTTCCTTTCTTTATATATATATATGGGTGTGAAAAATGTTATACAGAGACTTATGTAGTTATGTAAGGAGGTGTGGCGTGTGCTTGTAAGCTACTAGCTTTTCATTTGTTTTTCTTCTTTTTTTTTCCTTTAAAAGAATATAGCCAATTGACATTAACAAATATCAACCACTAAAGTTGTTTTTGTTTAGATAAATGAATAACAAATCATTTACATTGTTTGTGCCTAACTTTGTTTTTATTTCTTAAAAAAATATGGTAAAACAGGAGGAGAATTTGAGACAATAGACCCAAGAACCGGAGAGGTGATTGCAAGGATTGCAGAGGGAACCAAAGAAGACATTGACCTTGCCGTCAAAGCGTCTCGTCTGGCTTTCGACCATGGTCCATGGCCTCGTATGCCTGCCGTAGTACGTTATCATTTACTACCTCCGGTTCTCTTTTTACAAGAAACAAGTTTTAATGTAAAATTTACAAGGGAGTATTACTTTTTAATACTTATATTCTATTAAATGATAAGATATAAATAGAGTAAGAAAATTATACCATTATTATTATTATTACAGATAATACTTATATTCTATTAAATGATAAGATATAATTTTTTTTCCGATTACAAAAAAGGAGCTCTATATTACTTTTTCCACTTATTCACTCTTCTACTATTGCTTGTAACATGTTAATTAAACTTGACATGATTGTCCAATCAGGAAAGAGCAAGAATTATGATGAAATGGGCTGACCTAATTGACCAACACGTAGAAGAAATTGCAGCACTGGATGCCATTGATGCTGGAAAGTTGTACCATATGCTTAAGGCTATTGAAATTCCTGCAACAGCAAATACTATACGTTATTATGCTGGTGCTGCTGATAAAATTCATGGAGAGGTATTAAAGCCGGCACGGGAGTTCCATGCATATACTTTACTTGAACCAGTTGGTGTTGTGGGACATATCATTCCTTGGAATTTCCCTAGCATCATGTTTGTCTCCAAGGTTAGCCCTTGCTTGGCTGCTGGTTGCACAATGGTCCTCAAGCCTGCTGAACAAACACCTCTTTCAGCTTTGTTTTATGCTCATCTAGCTAAACTGGTATGTATTCAACAAGTAGGAGTCTTAACAAAACACTTCCTAACATACTCCTTCCAATGTCTTCTTTATTATTGGTTATAATTTAGAGTTTAATTTTTATGCATTGCCAGTATACAAAAAATTAAATTAAGAACAAATCAGAAATCATTAGTAGATGATTTTTAAGATTATTATTATAAAACACGATAGTTTTTTTTAATAAGTTCTTATGTGACGATTTGTAATTAGATGTATAACAGTGTACACACACTGCTTTCTCTAAGATTGACCGGGAACTATAAGATCATAGCTGAGAGCTTTTTTTGGACTGAAATCATAGCTGAAACTTATTAAACAAAAAGCATCAACAACACAATTTTGTGATTTTTGATATATTTTAGTTAATAATAAAGATTGTTTAAAAAAAAAAAAAGTTAGAAAGTTTATTACTATCATATTTATTCAATATATCAGCAAAAAATATCATTTTGATACAACAAATGGTTCATTTCCTTATAAAACATAATTGGCATTTACAAGTTAATTGCTAGAGGCTAAGCTGATTGTTGATTTTCCTTGGTTATATGTTTTGAAGGCTGGAATTCCAGACGGAGTGCTCAATGTAGTCCCCGGATTTGGCGCAACTGCAGGTGCTGCAATATGCTCAGACATGGACATTGATAAGGTAACTTATATGTCAAGCATTTGGAAGTACCATGATTTAAATATAAATAAAGTAAGACTAATACAATTGGTTTGTTTCTCAATTGTGCATGTGTAGGTCAGTTTTACAGGTTCAACAGAAGTAGGGCGTGAAGTAATGCGTGCTGCAGCTAACAGTAATTTGAAACCAGTTTCACTTGAACTAGGAGGCAAGTCACCATTCATAATTTTTGATGATGCAGATCTAGATAAAGCGGTTGAGCTTGCTCTCATGGCCGTAGTATATAACAAGGTGAAGTTTCTTTCAATAATCATATTCCTTTTTACATAGCAACAACACATCTTCATTAGTGACAACTATTTATTGTTGTTGTCTGGTTTTCAGGGAGAAGTTTGTGCTGCAGGCTCCCGCGTATTTGTTCAGGAAGGGATCTATGATGAATTTGAGAAGAGGTTGGTGGAGAAGGCAAAAGCTTGGGTTGTTGGGGATCCCTTTGATCCTAATGTTCAGCAAGGGCCTCAGGTATAAACTAGCACAACCCCATTATGTTTACTCTTGTTCTCCTACAACTTTATTTCAAGCATTGCCTTAGTAAAAAACAGAGAAATGACCCAAACAAGAAAAGTTAATTACTAATTAGGATCCTCCTCTAGTTACTTACATTACTACTTGCTATGGTAGGTTGACAAAAAGCAATTTGAAAAAATTCTTTCCTACATCGAGCATGGAAAAAGAGAAGGGGCCACCCTTTTGACAGGGGGCAAAAGAGTGGGTAACAAGGGTTACTACATTGAGCCAACAATTTTCTCTAATGTTAAGGTGAATTCTAACTCCTGTGAAATTTTCTGCAAATCTGCATGAAATTCATGCAGAAAAATTTCACACAATTCATGAATTTATTGTATTGTACAAAAATACAAAGTAGGGTTTCATTAAGAAGATTAAATAACTGAGTAACTAACCATCGTATTGTACTTTTACTTTTTATTTTTAACATGTATAGGAGGACATGCTTATAGCACAAGATGAAATATTCGGTCCCGTGATAGCACTGATGAAGTTTAAGTAAGTGAATACTTTTTATTTTTTTATTTTTTGTAGTTCCAGTATAAAAAATATGTGCAATTGTTCATGAATATGAAATTTAAGTATATATGATATATGAACAGGACAATTGAGGAAGCAATTAAAAGTGCTAACAACAGCAGATATGGCCTAGTAGCAGGTGTTGTGACCAAGAGCTTGGACACAGCAAACACAATGTCAAGGTCAATTCGTGCAGGGGTTGTTTGGATCAACTGTTATTTTGCCTTCGAAAATGACATTCCTTATGGAGGATGTAAGATGAGTGGATTTGGAAAAGATTCTGGATTGGAAGCCCTACACAAGTACCTACATGTTAAATCCGTTGTAACACCCATTTACAATTCTCCTTGGCTTTGAATTCCTGTGTCTTGTGTGTGTGAATGTTGTAAACTATACTATCCAAGACACGAGTTTCTATCAATATCCTTTGTCTAAGCAAATAAAATTGGGGACATTTTTATTTTGCATGCAACCAATTTTACATGCATGTATCATCTGTTGTATTTTGCTTTCTCTTTCTCTCTGTCGCTTGACCAAAATATACTTAAAAATAGAGTAACTGAAATGTATTCTTATAACTTTTCATTAAATATAATTATATTTATATACTTTTTGTAAATATTTATATACATATTAATGAATACATTTAAAATATTGGTATAAAAAATTTGTAGATTCCAATTTCCAAATTTAATTATCATATAAAAAAATAATATATAAAAATATAATGATTAACTAATCTTAACTTCTTTTATTAAGAAAAAAAACTAATCTTAACTACTAGTATTAGATTTTGATGAATGGTAAAAATGGAGAGAATAACTATATTAAGATCATCATCATTGAGACGCGCCTTCTGGATCGCGTGACGCACCTCCGCCGCCACGCGCTCAGCGCCGCCGGCTCCGTCCCCTCCTCCAGCTTCCGAGCGTCCAGCGCCGGGCCGGGTTACTTGTTGGAACCGGCGTCGAACTTCTTCAGCGTCAGCACCTCCGCGCCGGAGCGGAGAGCTTGGTTGACGGCCTTGGGGTTGCGGAGGTCCTGTGCCTTTAGCTATTTGAACTACTACATTCGGCTTCTCTCGGGAAACTTCCATTAGTGTTGTTCCGTTCAATCATACAAGGAAAACTCAGATATCTCCTTAGTAATAATAAACATGATTGTTTTGTTCAAATAGTTTTTTTTTTTTATTGAAAATAAATTAGGAAGAAAAAAAAAAGAGATTGAACAATAGATTTTATAGATACATAATGTGACAAAAAAGAATTGGAGAGAAATAATAAGTACTAGTGGAGTGTTTGTGACGTTGAAGTGTATAAATGTAATTATTTAAAATAACTTTTTATTTATAAAAAACAGTAGATATATATTAAACTTTTTTTGGTATATTTTATGTATCCACAAATTTAAATTTTCTTTTTTAATATATATCTACTATCTGTACTGAGCATATATCTATCAACTATGTGGATATCTATCTTTATCAATTAGCTTTTAAATTCTAACATAAAAGATTTATATAATTCTTGATGATTTCTTTTAAATAAATTATTAAAATTTAATTTAAAAGTAAAAATATATAATTAAGAATATCAAATATACAAATACAAAAATAAACCGATTAGAATTTTGTATAATATAAAAATTTCGCATGTAAAAATTAACTAACTATTTCCCCGAAAAAGCCGAGCAAAATTAAAGCAGTGGAAGCGAAATCCACTTCCATTGAATAGTATAAAAAGTCTCTCCAGCTAATTCTACTGCGTACGAACTACTCAAACTCAAAGGTTAAGCGCTCAAATATTTTTTGGCGCCAAAAGTTTCCACACTATGCTTAGATATTTTCACCGAATTTCCGGCGACCGGCCAGCCACCGCTCCGAAGGTTCAGCAACCCAATCACAACGTCACTGCCGCCGTCAACCAACCGCCGCCGGCAGATGATGTCAGAGGAACCGACACGCCGCCGGAGAAGGTGCCGCGGCGCGTTTTACCGGCAAATTTCGCGCCAAACGAGAACAACTCTGGTCCCTCCCTGTTTGAGAGCATCATGCACAAATTCGTCAAGGTCGATGACAACGAAAGAGTTATTCAGAGGTACGCTTCGCTATTTTCCTTCTCCGACTAGTTACCTTAGGGTTTTATGCAAGTGCGAGAGAACGGAATGTGTTTCGTTTGTACTTCGGGACATTTTGCTATTTTTTTTTTTTTTTGCCTGTTGCTTTGATATTCGATTTGCGTCAAAGGTGAAACACTGCTGCAATTTGTTTCCATAGTCTATGAAGAAATGATGCTAAGGAAATGTCGTTGAACTATTCTGTCAAACTGATAGTACATTTTAGGTTGAATAGAAGCAGGTTTAGGCATTTTTGGGATTTGAAATATTCAAACAGAATTTCAGTTTATTGGATGGCGTCGATATTGAAACGGAAGCAGTTTTTGTTTTGTAATGGGAAGTTCTGTTTATTGGATGCTACGAAGGATGTAAATTGTGGTCGCGGTCGCAGTTTCATTGCAATCGTTGATGTTATAGAAATTTGCAGACAATGCGGCAGCAATTGCAGTTGCAGTGGCTCCAAAAATCTTAATGTTGCAGACGAAAGTGGGCAGAGCTCCTTCCTTCATAGCTGAGTTATGGGGATCCTGAAGCAGTTTGTTAAGACTTAAGAGCATCACTGGGTTCTTGGAGGGTAGTACGATGGGTTGGAGATTGATCCTTGAAATTTGTAGACTACTGAATGATGGATGGAGTGTTCGTGTTTCCCATATTTACCGAGAGGGGAATGCCTGTGTGGATGCTTTAGCTAATCTGGCCTACAATATGGAAGTTGATGTCTTGATGTATGAGCAGCCACCTGCTCAACTGACTTCGTTGCTTCTCTCTGATGTTATTAGGGTCACTACCTGTCATTTAATTTTGTTGTAGTTCATTTTTTGGGCTTAGGCAGCTAGGCTCCATTGAATTCCAAAAGAAATTACAGGTGTGGACTGTTTTTTAAAGCATGTCTATGAGTATCTTACGTGCATTTTTTACTTTTTGCAGGAGCCACTCATTGAATGGTAGTTTGGCTAAATCTTCTTTACCAGTGGGAATATGTGCTGATACTGATCGTAAAGTGGTGAACATGGAAGAGACAGCTTTTCAACCTTTAGGGAAAGTGAAAGATAATGCTGTGAATTTCAAGGAAAAGGCTAATCAGGAGAACTTTGCACTGGTTGAAACTGATGATGATGTTACTGGACCAGAAACCCCAGGGATGCTGCCTCTTGCTTCTCACCTGAAGCGAAGTCGAGAGGATGGATCCAAGTTTGGTTCGTTGCTGAATTCTGGCAAACGAGTTAGATTTCTCGACGATTCACTGGAATTGGACATGACTAAGAAGGAAGCAGAAGTGGCTAGCAAGTTTGAATGGCTCAATCCTTCTCGAATCAGGGATGCTAATGGAAGAAGGTCAAATGATCCTTTGTATGATAGGACAACGCTTTATATTCCTCCAGAAGCTTTGGGGAAAATGTCAGCATCACAGAAACAGTATTGGAGTGTCAAATGTAAATATATGGATGTTTTGCTTTTTTTTAAAGTGGTTAGTCAATCAAGCTTTTTAAATATTGGTGTTTTAATGCCTTTGTTTCCTGTGCTTTATTTGTTTTATTTTGGATAGCCTTTGGTTAATAATAGTAGGCCACAATTAATGTTCAATATAGGGAAAATTTTATGAGCTTTATGAAATGGATGCTGACATTGGCCATAAGGAGCTTGATTGGAAAATAACGTTAAGTGGTGTTGGAAAATGTCGGCAGGTGATTTCAAATTTATGCTTTTGTTGGTTCATGACCTGTTTTCCTGTTAGTTTATCTCTTCAGTGAGTGGTTTTTACTTGTTGGTTCAGGTTGGTATATCTGAAAGTGGGATTGATGATGCTGTTCAAAAGCTGGTTGCATGTGGGTAAGGATGACATGGATTTGATTTGATAGTTGGTAGTGAACTAGTGATACTATATTTATTATATGCAAATTCCAAATGTTGATTTTGTGCTCCATATATATCATTGTAGCTAATTCTAGATAGATTGGAATGTATGTGTTAAATCTCAATAATAAATTTACTTGTTGACTTCCTAATTAACTTGTTGTAGACTTAGTACGCTGCTTTCATTGTGAAGGTATAAGGTTGGACGAGTGGAGCAATTAGAGACATCTGAAGAAGCAAAAGCTAGAGGAGCTAACTCTGTAAGTTTTCTCATCCTTGCAGTTGTGTTGGCTACCTAGCTTCAGAAGGTTCATGTAGATGTTTTCAACATTTGGCTGTGCTTGATGAGTTATGCTTCAACAATCATTATTTTATACACACACACACACACATTCTGTAGCCTACTGTAACTACACGAGAGATTAATCCAGGTCTCTATTTCTTAAGTTAATATTGAATCCCATGTGTTAATTTTAATTTATCCAAAATGATGTAGGGAACTTTTATGAAGTTTCTAATTGATATTGGGACTGTAAATTTGACAGGACATACAGTTGTCACTTGAAAATGTTCCTTTTTTTTATTAAATTATTATGAGAGTTCAGAAGTCTTTGTATAATATCGTTTCTGGTATCTTGTATGCTTTTGAATTGACTGCTTTTTTGCATGGTATGGCCCTCACCACTGGATTGCAGGTTATTCGGAGAAAATTAGTTCAGGTAGTCACTCCATCAACCAATGTGGATGGTAATATTGGTCCTGATGCTGTTCACCTTCTCTCAATAAAAGAGGTTCTTACTTCTCACTGTTACTTAGTTATTCATTTTTTTATGCTATTATAGCTATTTATGATGATGAATTATATGTTTTCTACAGGAAAACAATGGCTTGGATAATGGTGCAGTTGTGTATGGATTTGCTTTTGTTGATTGTGCTCGGCTTAGATTTTGGGTTGGCTCTATAGACGATGATGCATCCTGTTCTGCTTTGGGGGCTTTATTGATGCAAGTATGCTCACAATACCCCTATTCCTGATTTTGGATTTAGTTTATGTGAATGATCATTCTGATTTGTCAAATTGTGTTAGCTAATTTGATTCTGGGAATTGGATTTTAGGTGTCACCCACGGAAGTTATATATGATAATAGAGGTGAACACTGAGAAGTCTTGTTGTTTTGCCTTTAACTTGAATCAAAATGCTGGCTACACGGTATTCGATATATTTATTTTTTCTTACATACTATTAATGGGTGAATTTATGTGAATTTCTTTGAATAACTTGAGCCAGCGTGCCCACTTTTTATTTATTGGGTCTCACATAAAATTCACCCAATAATAAAACAAATGTGTTGGAAAGAATGTATTAAGGAGTGTTGGTAGCATTCCTCTTGACTTGAATGCACTTCAATTCTAAAGGTTATATCTTCATGTTAAAATATGATGTTTTACAGGTTTATCCAAAGAAGCTCAGAAAGCACTTAGAAAATTCTCGTTGAATGGTGAGATGTGATCCTTCATTGTGGTTTAGGGGTACACTAGCATGATATGGAAAGTATTCTATAATTTTAAACGTGTGTTTCTGCCGCTGTATTTATTATGCTTTGTCGTTGAAGCTGTATGTGAATTACAACACTAGCTAAAAAATAATTATTTTACACAGTTTTGTATCATAAGTTAATAGCAAACATCTAGTGGTGGTCAATTATTGTGACCTAAGTAATTCCTTGGTAAAGAAAGCGATGTTTTAATGTTTACACTATAAGGTGTACTTTACAAATGACCTACACAGTTAATCCTTGTGCTGTATCCCTATGATCTGTAAATATATACAGAACAAAATGGTTCCATAGAATTAGGCTACCTATTGCCTTTTGAAATTAAGCTGGTATGGATATTACCTTTGTGATACTGCAAATGGTTTTATTTGTACATTTCATATCATTTTTTATATGCTAAATTTCTTCAATTTGTTGTTTGAGCGAAAAAAAGATTTTGCTCTCAATATATATTATGTCCCCGTGTATATTAGCTACAATGGGAATAATTTGAGACATGTCACGTTAGGAATTGGAGTTATTTTTGCACTTTGTTGCATTTAGATATTTAGGCATAACATCAACTTTTTATAGCATTAAGTCTTCAAAATATTTTTTTTTACTGCGTTAAGTTGAATTTATTCATTTTAAATTTTGAAAAGCATTCTTGAATCTCATTATTGATTTCTGATCCCATTGCAGGTTCGACGGCACTACAGTTCACTCCAGTTCAGTCGATGACTGACTTGGTGAGCAATGAAATTAGGGATTTAATTCACTCAAAGGGATACTTCAAAGGCTCGTCTCATTCACTGGATCATGTACTGAGAAGTGTGATTCATCGTGAAATCACCTTGTCTGCTCTAGTTGGGCTGATTGATCATCTGGATAGATTGATGGTACACTTTTGTACTTACAATGATGCCCTTCTTGAGATGGTTAGCACTAAATGTATCTGCATGAATGTTGTTTTAGATAATTAATCTGTTCCACTTTTCATACAGTTGAATGATGCCCTACAGAATGGGGATTTATATACATACCAAGTTTACAGGGGTTGCCTTAAAATGGATGGTCCAACAATGATAAATCTAGAACTTTTTGTCAATAATGAGGATGGTGGCAAATCAGGCTAGTACTTGTCCTATTTGAGCACTCTTAACTTCCCAATATATTTTCATAAAAAAATTCTGTGTGAAATCATGACATCTATTCTGTTTGTGTTTCAGGTTCATTGTACAATTGTCTTGATAAGTGTGTAACTTCATCTGGAAAGCGGCTTCTTAGGAACTGGATCTGCTGTCCATTAGTAGATGCTGAAATAATTAACAACAGGCTTGATATAGTGGATGATCTAATGGCTAACCCAGAGATTGTGTCACATATTGCTCAACATCTTCGCAGGCTTCCAGACTTGGAACATTTGCTTGGCCGAATTAAGTCCAGCCTTCAATTATCAGGCCCTCTCTTATTGCCCTTCTTGGGAAAGAAAATATTGAAGCAGAGGGTGAGTTCTGCTACTGTTCTTCATGTCAATTTTGTAAAGGATATACTTATTATTTCTTAGTATGACTTCTGAACAATTTTTCTTCACTCATTTTAATATAAAAAAATGAAGACTTGGCGGCTACATCTTATTTTAATATCTCAATACTAGTGTTTCTCGTGTCTATATTACTTAGTCACCTATTTCATGCCTTGGAGAATGGAAATTGGAGACTGCATTGGTTAGAAGAAAAAGCATGTGGCTATTACATAAACAGTGTCACAGTGAAATTGGCATTGGAAAAGTTTATGGGGAAAATTCTGATCATATTGTTTGTTCAAAACTTAGTTGTCCTTGCTGGATAACCTACATATACATGTTTGGGATTTTTAGACTAATTTTTTATATGTATAAAATCTCTACTGAAGGTTATATTATGATTTTTGTTGTACTACTTTTCTGTTGTTATGTGAACATAATTTTTAATGTAATACAGGTGAAAGTGTTTGGATCACTTGTGAAAGGCCTTCGGACTGCTTTGAGCTTGTTGCTTCTTCTACAGAAAGAGCAGCCTCTAATATCGTCTTTGACCAAAGTTTTTAAACTTCCAATTCTGACTGGCAGTAACGGGCTCGACCAATTTCTTGCTCAGTTTGAAGCAGCAGTAGACAGCGACTTCCCAAATTACCAGGTGTTTTTTCTTACTTGGCACTTGAATTTGGGTTTATCTGGCCTGATTCGGGTCATAGTCTAATTTCATGCCTGGCTGGGCCAAATGAAAATTACTAAATCTTTATTTTCCTGACTCAGTCAGCCCATATTTCAGGCTACTCGGACTAGTTTATTAGGTTTGAGTCACTTGATTCATTTTGACACCTTGCGTAATAACCCTTTTAGCAAGTTTGATATATTATAACCAAGATCTTTCTAATTAAATTTTCAAATCATCATAATTATTAAATCCATTTCTAGTTTTTGTTTAAGATAAAAAGTTTGCAGCATTGTTGATTCTTACTGAAGTACCTTTTACTGTAGATAATTGGCATTTTTAGCAGTTTGATGTATGGAAAATGTTGATTTTTATTTTCATCAATTATATGGTCATGTTTGGGAACATATGCAGTGTTGTGTTATCTTTTGGGTGTATGTACGTCTAACTGTATAGTTGGTGCTAGAATCACAACGTTACGGATTCAGATGCTGAAACACTCACAATACTTGCTGAATTATTTTTGGAGAAAGCTGCTCAGTGGTTTGAAGTTGTTCATGCCATCAATTGCATTGATGTATTAAGATCTTTTGCTGTTACTTCTACCTTTTCTCGTGGAACTATGTCTAGGCCAGTCATAGTGGCATCAAAAGGTACAAGTAAAGACAATGGAGGAACTGTGCTCAAGATGAAGGGACTATGGCATCCATTTGCCCTTGGAGACAGTGGATGTTTGCCTGTCCCCAATGATGTAATCCTTGGTGAGAATGAAGATGGGTCGCATCCTCGAACTTTGCTGCTTACTGGACCAAACATGGGTGGAAAGTCAACACTTCTGCGTTCCACCTGTCTAGCTGTTATTATGGCCCAGGTTTTCCCTCTTCTCTCTTTACCTGTTTGATTAAGCTAGAAATCATTGTTGAGTAACTTATAAATTAAACTACTTTGATCTCACTGGCTGGTTAAATATATACAAAGAAAAACACTGTAGAACTTTTTTTTCCTCCTGGTAGGGAAAAAATATTACCCAATTTGCAAAAAGGATGGGCATTTTATTTAGACATACTGAGGGTGATGATGCACGATACTGAGAAACCTCAAGGGAAGTGCATGTGACATTTTATATGGTTTACTCTGTCAGATTGTTTTGATGCCTCTTTTATAATGTTACCAATGTCTTTGCAGCTAGGCTGTTATGTACCATGTGAAAGTTGTGTTCTCTCAGCTGTGGATATCATCTTCACACGACTTGGAGCCAAAGATAGAATCATGACAGGCGAGAGTAAGTACTCTAACAAAAGCAAATGTGCTTTATGGTTTTGTGACATGCTTGCGCATGAGGCTTTTCCTACCTAAACACATTGATATTTCTGTTGACATCAATATGGTTTTTCAGAACTTGGAAAATGTAGAATTGTGGTCTCAAAATGTGCATGTGCATAGAGACAGATTACTTGACTTTATGTATTGCCAATGCCAACAAACTTTGTATTTTTTTAGGTACCTTCTTTGTTGAGTGTACTGAAACGGCCTTGGTGCTTCAGAATGCTACTCAAGATTCTCTTGTTATCCTTGATGAATTGGGTCGGGGAACAAGCACTTTTGATGGCTATGCCATTGCATATGCAGTGAGACTCCACTCTTCACTATTCTTTTGTCTTAAATGAAATTTTTGGTTCTGTTTTTAAGTACTGAATTTCTATACTTTACTGAGTTGATATGCTCAAAAGTTAAACACTCGAGTGCCCATTGGAAAAGCTAAAGAAATAAAAACTGTAACAATGGCACTATGTTTCATGGTAATGGGGTCATCCATTGAAAGAAATTGTGTTAAGCTTTCTCTGTTATCCTGTAAGTTTGCTCCAAGCATTGATAAAACCTTTTAGTTTATTATCACTTTTAGTAATTATGATTTTGATAATGTTTCAATATTCTTGTCTCTTTCACTAATTCTGGATTTGCACAGGTATTCCGGCATCTGATTGAAAAAGTTAACTGTCGCATGCTATTTGCCACACACTACCATTCACTCACGAAAGAGTTTGCTTCCCATCCACGCGTCATAATGCAACATATGGCTTGCGCTTTCAAGTCAAAATCTGATACCCATTCCATGCGTGATCAGGAACTAGTTTTCCTATATCGGCTTGCCTCCGGACCATGTCCAGAGAGCTACGGGTTGCAGGTAGCCCTCATGGCTGGAATCCCAGAAAAAACGGTAAACATTGCTTCTAAGGCAAGCCAACAGATGAAAAAATCAATTGGACAAAGTTTTAGGTCAAGCGAACAGAGATCAGAGTTCTCAACCCTTCATGAAGAATGGTTGAAGACCTTGGTATCTATCTCAAGAATAGAGGATTGTAACTCTTTGGATGAAGATGCTTTAGATACATTAATTTGTCTGTGGTATGAACTTAAAACTTCATTTATATCAGGCAAGTAGAGATGTGGGGCGCGATAGGTAGGGCCAGTAATCTGACTTGAATAGGAACTGCAAGTAATTATTCTTAAGTGCGTTTAGTTTCATTTTGTGAAATAGAAGGCTCCTTTATTTCTTGTAAGTCTACAATCATTCTCTTTTATGCTAGAAGATCAAGAGATTAGCTGCAAACGTAAGTATCTTTAGCTTTTTGTGTTTGGAGGTTTTATTGCCTTGAATTGGAGCAACATCTCCTTCCCTAAATTTTGGACATCCAACAAAAATCAGGAGATTAATTCCAAACTTAGAGAAATTTATTTTTGATTAAAATATGTTTGTGATTTCTAATAAATATTTAAATTTTGTGTTTGTTATCTAATAATTTTTTTTATATTAATTTTTTATAATAAAATAATAATTTTGGTTTTGGTCTTTTGATATTTTTTTAATGTTTAATAAATTAATGAATTTTGTATTTATTTTCTGATAAATATTTTTCATTTGTTATTAGTCTTTTTTTAAGGAACTAACATAAAATTTAGATATTTATTAGAAATTACAAACATATTGATCTTTATTTTTCATACATAATTCTTTTCGTTATAATTCTATTTTTATTCGAATTATATATACACATGACATTTAATTGGTGTTATTCATATCTTCTGGTAAAATTCAATTTAAAAGACAGTATTGGAGCTTTTAACTCTAGAAACAAGTTTAAAACCTTAAAATTATATAGGCACCATTTTTATGTATGTAAAATTCATTCTCAAATATTTAATTTTTCACTAGAATATCAAATCAACACTTGGGATGTACCAAAAAACAATAAATGCTTGAGAAAAATGAGAAATTAAGAATGACGCCATTTCAATTAGCCATGCGTATTAAACACTTAAGATTGACGATACTCTAAAATTTCCTTTACGTACCAGTTTAAACTGTTTGTTCGGGTAGCATTACTTTTCAATGAACTATAAACGTAGCATTACTCCAAAACAAAATGCTACATCTCCTCCTCAAATATTAATTAGCAACCATAGAAAAATTGCAGCAATTAATTAAGATGATAAAATAAAAACAAATTAAATATCTACCACTTCTTTCCCAAACAATCCGGCCATCATTTTTCCCATGATTCTTTGTGTCCTCACACGCATACGAAACTCTCTCTCTCTTTCCTTTGTACTCGGTCTTCTCCACTCTCACTGCAACCTAGGTACAACATTGAAGAAAACAAAAAACAAAAAAACACGTAAATTTCAATATCACCATGCACAAACACAGCGAGTATAAAGTAGAGTACGTCCTTAACATGCAAGGTTAATTAATTAATAACCTGTTTTGAAAACGAACGTTAATTTGCACCTACGTACGTACGTTCATGCATGCAATGGAGAAAGAAGAAGATTTCATGCACGACGATGGAAGCAAGAAGGAAACAAGAAAATTCAAAAGAAGACAAATGGGACTCTCGTGCATGCTTAACACCGAAGTTGGTGCAGTTCTAGCAGTGATTCGTCGTCCAGAATTGACTCCTCTCTACAACATCCCTTCCTCCGAAGATAGCTGCGACTCTTCCGTCATCAGTTCCTTAAGATCCCTTCGCTCTCTCATCTTCAACCCTCAGCAAGAGTGGCGCACCATCGACCCTTCCATCTACCTCGCTCCCTTCCTTGATGTCATCCAAAGCGACGACGTTCCTGCCGCGGCCACCGGCGTGGCCCTCTCTTCTGTTCTCAAGATTCTTAAGTTTGAAGTTTTTGATGACAAGTCCCCCGGCGTAAGAGAGGGTATGGAGTCCATTGTCTCCGGGATCACCAGCTGCCGGCTCGAGAAAACTGACCCTGCTTCGGAGGATGCCGTGATGATGAAGATATTGCAAATTTTGACCGGGATAATGCACCACAGGGCTTCAGCTTTGCTCTCGGATCAATCTGTTTGCACCCTCGTCAACACGTGCTTTCAGGTGGATTAATTAATTAAGATACTATGTTACTATTATTGTGTTAGTTTTTGTCACTTTAGTTATTAGAAAAAACATTGGGCTAAATGGTAGAAACCTAACTAGTTTTGGGACTTGTGTAGAAGTCACATATAATCAAATTGAGGATATACTGTTTTTTTCTTCTTTTTTTTTTATTTTTTTTTAATTTTAAAATGTTGGTGTTGAATATTCACTTATTTTACTTATGATTAATTTTTCGAGAATCTAATTTATCATTTTTAGTGAATTTTTTTAATTATTTTTATTTATTTACAAAAATTAAATTCGAGATCTTATTTAAAAATATCATATCACTCCAACGAGTTGACAGTGGAGGGTATTTTGTAGGGCATATTGTATAATTGTTAGAAGCCGAGGAAACCGGGAAAAAATATAGTTGAAATCATAGCAAATGATTTAGAGGTCAATGGTTTATGAATTTGATTAGTTAGCAACGCATATTGGACTGTTGTCCAATCACAGATTGTATACTTTAAAAAGTTATATCTAGAATGATCTTTTGATTGATGGGCAATAATATAAGATTTTTACAGTTACTTTGTAAGAGAATTATATTCAGTTTATTTGTAAATATGATTTATGATACGACATTATATAGTATTGTTTGATCCATGTAACCTACACATATCACTTAACCAAAAAAAAGATGCTTTTAATTGTTATTAAGGTTTTAAAAAATAGGCTGCGCAACTGTGACTTAGAGGGTAACGTCAAGGTTTTTAGAGTTATTACAACTATAACATTGACTGTATTGGTTGCATTTGTTAGTCATTTTCCGCAATACAAAGGAACACAATGAAACTACCACCATGACCATAATTTAAAACTTTGTTCACTAAAAAGATTATTTTAAGTTTGTTCACTAAAAAGATTTTAAAATAATGTTGTGGTTGCAATTTTGTCGCGGCGACTGATGCATTATCAACAACAGTCGCATCGTAGTCGTGGAAACACAAAAAATCTTGATGTTGTAACTAATCGCAGTCACATACCTGTTTTAAAACTTTGTTGTTATTGTAGTATCAAAGACAAAGATAAAAAAAAAAAAAACATTTATCATTGTAGGATTTGTTAAATTTTGTTTATATATCTTTTCTTTCATAACATGACATTATGGTGCTACTTGCTAACATGGGAGGATTCAAAATAAAACCTACTACTTTCAGGTTGTTCAACAATCCGCGACAAGAGGAGATTTGCTACAGAGGAGTGCGAGGTACACCATGCACGAGCTTATCCAGGTTGTGTTTACCAGGTTACCAGAGATTGAGGCCAAGGATAGAGAAGGGGACTCAGAATCAGACATGGAGGATGGTGATGAGGGCGGTGGCTTGGAATCTGGCTACGGTGTTCGTTGCGCCATTGATATCTTTCACTTCTTGTGCTCTTTGTTGAATGTTGTATCCATAGTTGAGGCAGATGGGTCTACTTCTCACACAGCTGATGAAGATGTTCAGATTTTTGCCTTGGTTTTGATAAACTCAGCCATTGAACTGAGTGGGGATGAAATAGGGAAGCACCCAAAGCTCTTAAGGATGATCCAAGATGACTTGTTTCACCATTTGATTTACTATGGGACATGGTCAAGCTCCTTTATCTTGTCCATGATTTGCAGCACCGTCTTGAATGCCTATCACTTTCTCCGAAGGTTAGAGATGTTTCAAGGAAAGAACTTACAAAAGCTTCAAGAGAGTTTAGTTTGGTTAAGAAAACATAAATACAAAGTTTTTACTAAAAAAATAATATTTATACTACTGCTGAAAATCCAAAAACCATTTAGGGTTAAAATATTGAAAAGAGTAAGTCAATAAATTATTACATGATTTGTGACACTACCATGTGTTTACGATCCTAACCAATTTACACCTGATATATAATCTAAACTTTCTATTTATAAGAGACTTTATAAAGTTCCGTAGATATTAATTGAGATCATGATAATTTTGAATCATGTAATAATTTCTCCTCTAAACTTATGCACTTGGTTTAGAGGATAACAAACTCATATGTCAATAATTTTAATAAATCAACAATATAATATTTTTTTTCTTACATTCTCAACCAATTAAAAGTTATCCTGAGTATGAATTCTCAAGTAATTACAATAAGAGCCAATAATTTTACGATATATCATCATTTTTGACATAAAAATATTTATGTGATTTAATACATTTTTATTGCTTGAAGGAGAGAGATTCAAGAGTTTCATTTTTTGTTGTTGTTGTTGTTGTTATATTTATCTTTGATTTTGTTTTTGTAGGTTTATTCGATTCCAACTAGAAGCATTCTTTGGATATGTGCTGTTTAGAATTGCAAGTTTTGGGAGCACAATTCCACTTCAAGAAGTGGCAGTTGAAGGAATAATAAATTTCTGCAGACAGCCAACATTCATCGTTGAAGTTTTTGCAAACTATGATTGTGATCCATGTTGCCGGAATGTGTTTGAGGAGGCTGGGAGGTTGCTTTGCAAGCACTCATTTGCACTAAATGGCCACCTCACTAGTTTGCACATTCAATCCTTTGAAGGCCTATTGATCATGATTCACAACATTGCAGATAACATTGACAAAGATGGTCATCATTTAGGTCCACACACAATTCAATTGCCCACGTATAGACCCTTTTGGGAGGAGATGGATAAAGAAGAAGAAGACTTGGAAGATTGGGTGAAACATGTAAGGATGAGAAGACTTCAGAAGAAGAAACTTTTGATTGCTGCAAACCATTTCAACAGAGATAATAAGAAGGGTCTTGAGTACTTGAAACATGCAAAGTTAATCTCTGATCCTCCTGATCCCAAGGCTTATGCTTACTTCTTTCGTTACACTCCTGGCATAAACAAGAAAGCAATAGGGGAATTTCTTGGAGACCCTGATGCTTTCTACCTCCAAGTTCTCAAAGAATTCACTGCAACCTTCCATTTCCAAGGCATGAATCTTGACACTGGCCTTAGGTTTTATCTAGAGAGTTTCTGGCTGCCAGGAGAGTCACAAAAGATTCAGCGTGTGCTTGAAGCATTCGCGGAGAGGTTTTACGACCATCAATCCTCAGACATGTTTGCAAGCAAGGACACTATTCTCATCTTGTGCTACTCCCTCATCATGCTTAACACTGATCAACACAACCCCCAAGTTAAGAAGAAGATGACAGAAGAGGAATTCATCAGGAACAATAGAGCAATCAATGCGGGAAAGGATTTGCCTAGAGAGTACCTTTCTGAGCTTTTCCAATCCATTTCCACTTGTGCATTTTCCCTAGAGAAAACCACTGTTTCACTAGACATGAACCCGAGTAGGTGGATTCAGATCATAAACCGATCCAAGGTGGTACAACCTTTCACCCAATGCGACTTCGATCGTAGAATATGTAGAGATATGTTTGCCTGCATTGCCGGTCCAGCAGTGGCTGCTCTTTCATCATTCTTTGAGCATGCTGATGAAGAGGAGATGCTCCATGAGTGCATTGAAGGGTTATTCTCAGTTGCAAGGATTTGTCAGTATGGACTAGAAGATACCCTTGATGAGCTCATAACATCATTTTGCAAATTCACAACACTACTAAATCCTTATGCTTCTATAGAAGAGACCATGTTCACCTTTAGTCATGATTTGAAGCCCAGGATGGCAACAGTTGCTGTTTTCACCATAGCAAACTACTTCAGAGACTCAATTCAAGGAGGTTGGAAGAACATTGTTGATTGCTTGTTGAAACTCAAAAGGCTTAAACTACTACCTCAATCTGTCATTGATTTTGAGTCGGTGGATGTCCCAACAACACCTGAATCAGGTGTCGTGTCTCCAACTGATGATCATAAATTTGGAAGCCAGAGAGTCGCTAGCATGATCTCTCGGTTTTTGCATCTTTCGTCAGAAAGCATGGAAGATGGTTTGACCCTTGGTAGTGAATTTGAACAGAACACCAAAATGATCAAAATGTGCAATATTGGTAGCATCTTCAGCAATTGTTCAAACATCCCCAAAGAATGCTTACAAAGCCTTGGGAGGTCTTTGATATTTGCAGCTGCTGGAAAAGGCCAAAAGTTCAGCACACCGGTGGAGGAAGAGGAAACGGTCGAGTTTTGTTGGGATTTGATCACTGCAATATCAATAGCCAATGTTCATAGATTCCACATATTCTGGCCCAACTTCCATGAGTACCTTCTTTCAGTTGCTCAGTTTCCCATGTTCTCCCCAATCCCATTTGTAGAAAAAGGTATTTTAGGCCTTCTCAAGGTCTGTCTCAAGCTCTTTTCTGCACCAAGAGACGAAAAACAAGCCGAGGAACTTATTTTCAAGTCCGTAAACTTAATGTGGAAGCTTGATATAGAAATCCTCGACACGTTTCACGATGTCATATCACATTCAAGTAGCAAAATACTGATTGAATACCATGCAAATTTGCAGACTCAAATAGGATGGAAGTCAGTGCTAAATCTGTTATCACCTGTTTGGAGGCATCCTGAGAACTATGATGTGGGATTTGAGGTCCTGATAGCATTATTTTCTGATGGCACTCGCTTATCACGCACAAACTATGGAGATTGCGTAGATTTTGCCTTTGGGTTTTTCTTAGCCAAGAACATTCCAGGGGAAAAAAAGAAGATGATACTAGACCTATTGGTTGGTTCAGTAAAAATGTTGATTCAATGGCACAGAAATCAATACACGGATCCGGGAAGCAATGCCAGTATAGCAAGCTACTCAAGCAATTCCTCCATAGAGGACTATTCAAGAGGTACTGTTGCTTCTGCAAACTTCATGAGCCAATTATCGAAACTTGGAGAAGTATTCAGAAGGACATGCTTATCAAGACAGGAGGAGGTAAGAAACCATGCAGTTTCTTCTCTTTACAAGAGCTTCAATCTAGCTGAGGAACTGTTTTACTTGTCGCCAAACTGCGAACACTATTTCAATTCTGTGATTTTTGCCATGGTTGATGAGATCCATGACAAGATGTTGGAGTACTCAAAGAGGGAAAATGCTGAGAGGGAAACAAGGAGTATGGAAGGGACCCTTAAGCTTGCAGTGGAGTTGTTGTCAGATATGTACTTGCAGTCATTCAGACAATTAACCGAGATTCCGGGATTTAGGGGAATCTGGTTAGGCTTATTGAGAAGGATGGACACATGCATGAAGGCTGATTTGGGACAGTATGGTTCATCAAATTTGGGTGAAATAGTCCGTAATTTGTTGAGAAAGATCATAACACAAATGAAGGATGAGGGAATTTTGGAACCAAGAGAAGAAGATGATATGTGGGAGATTACATATATTCAGATACAATGGTCATGCCCTAGTCTCAAGGATGAGTTATTTCCCTTATAGACCAAATTTTACACCATTCATTGGTTTTTGTAGCACACTCCCTTTGTTTTTCAACTTCTTTTCAGCTGATGTAAAGCAATAGCAGTATTTTATTCAACTCCTTGATCTTAGTGGACAGTCCATTATTTAACATATATAAAACATACATTTTCTTGTCTCACATACATACATAAAAGATAGCAAAACTTTGTATTTTTTATATCCTCGATGAAATAATTCTAATTTCATTAGTATTTACTACCTTCCATTACTTAATATCACGACTTAGTATAAACCACGAATGCATTATTTACTCAAGACTTGGTTTCAATCTCATATTATACTGTTCTTTGTATCACACTGATACTAGCAAAACTAAGTCTTTGCATTTTTTACATCCTTGAGGATATTCTGATTTCATTACAACATTCCATTGCTTACTATCCTGAGAAATGTAAACCGTGACTGCATTATTTTTTCAAGATTTGGTTTCAATCTCATAATATACTATACTTTATATTTTTTCATGAGTTTTTATTATTATTTTATATAGGAGATATAAGGTTAGTCCAATGGTTAAAAAATGATAAAGAAGAGAGAGAAAAGATGATAGGTTTAAATTCCTCCAAGTAACATTTTTAATAAACTTTGATAAAAAAAAATACTACACTTTATTATATCACACTAATGCTGGCATCCGAACCAGTTTTAGTTTGTTGATTCCTCAGTTTACGGGCAAAGTCAAAGCAATCTCTTCAGTTAGGTTTGTATTCCACAGTCAATAAAGCATCTCTGCCCAAATCTATTACAACAATGGCCATGCTTATTTGCTTGAGTCAACCCCTTTTTAAATTTATGCAATCACTACTTTTGTTATTTAAGGAAATTTCACATCAATTATAAAAAACGATGTCATTTTGTTTCTTCAAAAATCTCGACCATCAATAATGTCATTGATTTATTCCTTCAAGCATACAAAATTAACATCAATTTAATTATTCAATGATAATAATCATACAATTTTGTCCTTTGGTTTCGCGTTCCGTACACAGAAAGAAGATTATAATGACGTCAATATATTTAGCAAGACCGAAAAAGATTAACTCTAATCATTTCAATGAATTTTGGCGTTCAAATTAATGTATCTATTTATTTACTCCATCGAATGAAAAATTGAAGTAAAATGTTTTGCTATCTCACAAAAAAATGTTTTTAAAATTGCTATTAAACAGATAAAACCCTGATCCACGATTCATTAGCTTAATTGTGATTAGACTGAAGTTGAATCAATAATAATAAAATATACTATTAATCCTAAAAACTCATTATATATTTTGTAAAAGAATCATAATAAATAATTCAAAACATAACAATCTATGCATAAACACTTGTTTATTTTAAATTAAAAACTCATAAATAAACATTTTTAAATGGTTTTCTATATTTTAAAATCGTTTTCTATACTACTACTTATATAATTCAAACTGATTTTGGCTGTTTTTTTTGTTAGTTTTCTAATCCTGGTCAGTTTGGTTTTAACAACTGCAAAAGAATAAAGGAAATGGATCCTCGATCTACACTAATAGTCATTGGATGAAAACTTTTCATCTTTCAATAAATTTTATCAATATAATATCATTCTGTTTTTAAAAAATAAACAATGAAATCAAAACATTAGGCCATGTCAACTTTCTGTTTTTTCAGTGGAGATCTGTTCCCAAATACAGATCATCTGATTTCCAATTATTGTAGAGTATCCATTTCCTTTTTCTTATTCAGTTTCCAGAATGACGGGTTTTTTTTGTATGTTATAACAAAATATTTCAACAATGCTATAAAGAAAATGGCAATTAGAGCCTGAGGAGCAATTCCAACAGCTCAGTGCTTGCTAGACATGACCAACAAAAAACTCTTTGATGATACATTGAAATAACAAAAAAGCCAACAAAACCATTTCTAAAATAAGAGGATTGCTAGAAACATACTTTCAAATATCAAACAGACTCTCTAACTGGTTTTAATGTTAATTCGTAGTAATTTTTAGTCGGTTGTCTAATAGACATTATGCAAGAGTTGCTCGAGCTCAAGCGCCATAATAAAAAAAATTCCAAATGGTGACAACGAGACATATTGCAGTTGGCGCGTTTAACTTTAGCATACTATTAACACTTAATTAATAATTTCCATCCAAAGGCACGTATTTGGATGAAATGAGTTTTACATAAATGTGCTGCAAATCATTTAAAAGAGTACCAAATTTATTGCAACTTACCCATACAATAAATTACTCTTTCGAATCAACTACCCCATTATCAGGGTACACGAGGGTTGAAACTTGAAAACCTTACTGGGTGCAGCTCTTTTCCAGCCTGTAGACAATCTTTCCTCCAAAACTGGTGCACTCTATCCAGATATCACCACCCTTTCGAAGATCATATCTCCTCATTTTCAAATACAAGAGAATCAGATGCCCTGCACCATTTAAAATTAATAGTCAAGTGCGCTAGTATATAATATAAATTATAAGTCCAGACAGACAGTATGAAAGCACTCCTATTACGCATAATGAATCAGTGCAATGCAAACTGCCCCATAACTAGATTTTAGTAAAACCAAACAATCGAGGTAAGGCAATTGGTATAAGAACAAATGCACTTTCAGAAGTAAGGCAAGTGGTATAACACCATTTCTTCATGCATCTCATCTTTCAGAAGAACTTTTCACAGATACTAATCATTACATTTTCCAACTTCTTAAGTTGTTTGGCATCCCAAAGAATGAATTTTGAGCCACCTCAGCATTCAAACATCTACTATATGATTAAGCAAATGGTATCAGCCACACCTCCTTTTGCTACTTATCAATACAAATGTTATGTTAAATTGTCAATACCTGACTCTCTTTCTTTTATCCTTTAGTTTTAAATTTTTTAATGTAATATTGTCAGTCCTTATCAAAGTCAAGTTGTTGGGCTCTACCCTTGCCCATTTCCTTAAGTCACTACTCACATTGAAAAGACTGTTCCATATCATTTTTCTTACGAAGCCTCAAGTTTGTCCCTGATGATGCATTAGTCTCTAAAAATTACAAATGTTGGCCATACTAGTCATTAAGCACGGGACATAGTCCCTCAAAAGGACCAATATAACTGACATTTGTGATTTCTAGGGACAAATGTAAGCATTTTACATTCCAGAAGACTGATGTGTCTGTTGTAAAAAATTTCAAGGACAAACTCAAGAGTTTAGTCCCTCTTTGTCACTGTCAGTTTTTCTTAATTTTATGGCACAATGAATCAGTCTCTCATATGATTTGTAAGACATCACTTTCAGCACTTCACAAGCATGTATAAGTCAATTACTAGGTTTATATAATGTTTGTTATCATATAAAACTTAAGCGTGGTTCCAATTTCATTTGACTGCGATCTGAGGACTCAGGTAATATGAAAAGTCTAACCAAATCAAGTTAATGATTCTTATATGATGTGCATTGGTGCATGAGCTATTCAAATAGCTAAAAGAGTGAACCTCCTTTCACAAGTTCATGCCCATAACTGTGTCAATCCATTGAAATTTTTTAACTTCATTGATTACCAATTGCCGGGGTACCATTACTCCAGTGATAAGGAAATCATTGACAAAATAGAGAGGACTACAGACAGCCTTACGAAAAATAGTAAAATCATATTCAAGATTTCTTCCCAAAATCCAAATCAACTAATATAAAGTGGAGCATATATTCAACCCTTCATCAGAGAATATTCCTATCTGGAACCAAACCATAAATAATATTCATACAGTGTTTTGGTTAGAAGTAAGCATTTATTGAGCACCTTAGGAAATTAGTTTGACCATAGTCATGTTCCTAAAAGTATAACACCTTAATCCAGGGAACTATTTAGCTGTCTTTTTGAACCTTATAATAAGGTTAAGCTATTTTCATTTAAATTATAACCTACATGAAATAAGCTGAAAACAACTTACTGAGAGATCATAACTCATAAGCTACTTTCATTAGCTGACTCAAAGACTTACATAAGTGCTTATATCATATAAGATAAGTCCTGATAAACTAAAAATAACTTCTTCCAAATGCACCCTTAATCAGCAACCAACCTACCTACATCATTCATTGAGATCACCTATAGTTAATTACTTATCATACAAGTGTTTTACCTACAAGTTATTTCTATAATTGAAACTATTCCAAAGAATTTATTAAAATAAGTTTTAAACAACTTTTGAACATATCATAATTCATAAGTCAACATCTGGACACATCAAAAGTTATTTTCACAAGTTCTCCCAATTCCCAAATACTTACAAAAGTGCTTATATCATTAAATAATTCCAAATACACCCATAATTCATAACCAACCAACTGACCTACCTAGATCATTCACTGAGATTCTCCCCACCGGAAGTGTCGGTATCCTCCTCATCCACTTCCTGAATTTTGGCAATCTCGGCCTGCGCCCTCTCGAGGATCTGCTTCTTCTGCAGCTCCAGCTCCCTGTTAAAATCCAGCCTCATCTTCTCCAGCTCCATCATCTGCTGCCTCTTACTATTCTCAATCTTCTCGTATATCTTCCCAAACTTCTGAATCGAATCTGCCAACACGCGGTATGACATCTTGTCCTCCTCCTCATCCTCATCCCCACCACCACCACCACCACCAATATCCTCCTCTTCATCGTCATCATCGCTCTCAGACTCCCCAGGACTGTCCCTCATCTCATCAAACCCATTGGAACTGTTTAAGTAAACCCTAGTGTTCATAAACACGTACTCCCCGGAATCCACACCACAAGCAAGTCCATACTCTTGCCTTGCGGAGGAAGCCATCAACATGTCCATCTTCTTGAAGAAGGCCCATTTACAAGAGCCAAGGCCAATTTCGTCCATTCTAGCCTTCTCTTTCCTGTACCTTCTTTTCAGCTTGTCCAACACGCTTCTACACTGTGTCACCGTTCTCTCTGTTTTCAATTCCTCGGAAACTTTTTCTGCAACCTCGTGCCATTCCTCGGATCTCAAACTGTTCCTCCCGAGCTGGAGGAACTTGTCTCCCCAAACTTCTAACAGTACGAAAGTCTCGTGCTCGTTCCACTCCTCGCCCGAACCCGAACCGCGGGAGTTTCCGTAGGAGAAATTGACACGTGGCGCGAACTCGTAAGAACCTCCTGCCGCTGCAGTGCCGACTACCTTGCGCTTCTTCGGGATCCGAGGATACGCGGCGATGTTGTTTTCGTCGTCGTAACCGTTTTCAGCTTCGTCGTCGTCGAAATCGTCGGGTTCGTTGTCGTCCTCATCATCGTCGGGTTCCTGGTAGCGCGTGGGCATTGGGCGGTGGTAGGGGGCGGCGCGTATGGGGTGTTTGTGGCGGTGGGAAGGGTTCTGCCGGTTGAGGGAGAAGGACTTGGGAGGGTACCTTGCGTCGTCTTCCATGTCGTCCATTGGGATCGAAGAGAGATTGCACGAAGCAAAATCGAGATTATAGGGAAGGGATTTGAAGGAATTGAATTTGGGGAAGGGTAAAATTGGGCTAGGGTTTTGTACGGTGTGAAGTTTGGGGAATTTTTCGATTTTCATGCATCTTCTTCTCTTTCCTTCTTTTTGTGTTTGGGTTGAAGGTGAAGTCCGTGCGGGGAGTTAGTGGGCTTTGGATATGAAATGTATCACAATTTTGATGCGGCTTTTGCTAAGTACACCATTTGTTTTTCCCCACTAATTTTTATTATTGTTATGTTATTATATATCAGGCTTAATTACTTAATTCATCAATATTAAGAAAAGTGCTTAATTTAATTAGTAATAATAAATTTATCTTAAATTTATAAATTTATCCAAAATTATGTTTGTCATTAATACATCTTTCTTTTCTAATCGCCCGAGCAGTTCATTCATTTAACTATATACAAGAGCTATTTTTTATTATGCAATATTTTGTTGATTAATTACTCAAGATTCTTTCATTTTCATATAAAGATCATTTTCCTCACGAGTATGTTCACCTACTCCGCAAAATACAAATACACCTTCATGAGCTTTGGCAATATTATTGATCAATTCCATAATTAATACCATTTTACCCACTCCAACTCCACCGAAAAGTCTTATTTTTCCTCCCGACGATAAGGAGCTAAAAGATCTATTTCTTTTATTCCAGTTTCAAAAATGGCTAATTTTGTATCTAATTGCATAAAGGCAGACACAAATTTATGAAAAGGTTTGTCAATACATTTTCTTTCTTCTCTTAATGAGGGGTATTCTAATCTAAAAATAATTAATACATGGAATATTATAAAAAATAATAAACATCATTTCAAACTTAAGTCTTATTAATAGAAACACAAGGAATATCATATATATCCTTTATACTCATAACCTTGATGCATAAACATTATTTTAGAATGTAGTTTTGGGAACAATATTTTGTTTTTAACATCCTATAAAGTATTTTCTGAAATGTTAAAAATAAAATTGTATTTTAGAAAGCATTTTTTGAAATATTATTTTTGAGTTTTGGAAAGTACTTTACAAAATGTTTTGAAAAACATATGGAAAATTCAAGTGAAACACTATGATCATTAAAATTCCTATAAAGAAAATTTGGTACAACAATGAAGCAATGGAAGTGAAGAGAGCATATAGTTGATATTGGTCCTTCAATTTTGACGACTTTAAGAGGTACTTTGCTACAATAATTTGGACAAATTTGAGATTTAATCATACATTATTGCGTATATAAAATAAGAGACATTAATGGTGTTGCGTGAGGACAAAAAAACATGAAAGAAAAGTAGTTGAAAGCGTATGCATGCTATACTACATTGGAGTTTGGAGGATAAAAATCTGAATGCTAGAGCAAGAGAGGAATAAAGGAAGACCGGACCAAGAGATCAAACGAAAATGAAGGGAGTAAAATAGAGGAGAAAGTGTGATACAAGAGAGGGAGAAGATGTGTTGTTGATATGAAAGACGAAATGAGTGAGTGAGAGAAGAAGAATTAAAAATTAAAGGTTATCTAATTAATTTGATTAAAAAAGGAAAAAAGAATGTAATTAGCAAAAAAGGAAAATGAATATAACAACAACCTTTTAATGTGCTAAATTGAAATGAGAGTTGGGAATTTTGTAAGAGTACACTATTAAATTCATATATATACAATTATTTTTGTTAACTTAATCCTTTAAGTAAGAAGTTGTCAATCAATATGAATTTTGCTGCAATTTTGTCAACCCATCAAACATGAAAATGCAACACTAAGGTCATCTCCAATAGATAATCTTGGAGAGAGATCTAAAGTTGAAGATTTGTGGTTTCAAGATCCAGCTACTAGAGACTTCCTCATGATCTCCATGCTAGAGGTTTGGTTCTTGTAAAAGAACCCTAAAGATCTACACATTTTTTTCAAAAAATCAATTTTTATTGTCTCTCTCCCTAACTGATTCTTATGGGAACAAGGGAAGAAACAAATCAACCAAAAAAGAAAAAGAAGAAAGGAAGAAGAGGAAGATATCAACAACAATAACAACAGTACACATCTAGAACAAAATACATAACAATATAATTTTACCAAAAAATACATAACAATAAAATAATTACAATAACCTTGTGGAGAGACACAACGATGGACACAAAGTGGTTGACGATAGCCCCATGGCCAGATCGGAGGCTCGCATGACCATGGCACCCAAATCAGAGCATCACGAGAGTTTGGCAAGGAAGGGGTGGGTAGGGGAAGATGAGAGGGGTAGAGCAGAAGGGGAAGGTGGGGGAAGAAAAGAAGAAAAAAAGGAAGAAGAAGGGGGTGTAGCGAAGGGGGGAGAAGAGAGGGAGCAGAGGAGGTGGGGGCGAAGAGAGAAAAGAAGAAAGAAGAATTTGAAGGGGTAGACGGGGATGGGTGGGGAAGGAAAGAGGGGGAATAAAGAAGAAAAAGTAGCATTTTTTTTGCTCGTTATTTACTGTTATTGTAGCTTTCTAAAATTTTTTTGGACGCTATTGTAGCGGTCAATTTTTGCGACCGTTATTGTAGCTCAGTGTGACCGTTACTATAGCTCGACATGATTGTTACTATACTGCATCAAAATTTTTTAACATTGATGTAAGTTGTTCATGTTGCATTTTTTTCTAATTTTTTTACAATGAAATTTTGTAAAAATTAGGTCCTATAAATTGGTGATTGTAGGATTTTTTTCGCACAATTTTCACATTCTCATTCTTATTCCCATTGCCATTCTCAAATTCTCCAATTTCAATTTTAAATCTTGCTTTATTTGTTCCTTGCCATATGGATCCAAATAAATTTAATTGACAAGCTTATATGAATTTGTTGCAAAATTATCAACTATCTCCTTCGAATGAAAATCCTTAACATTTTACTCTGTTGTTTTCATACATGCAATTATCACCTCCTTTGAATGAAAATCTGCTACATCCTTCTCCGTTGTTTCCATACATGCCACTACCACCTCTACCAATGAGTGAAAATTCTCAAATTCTTTCTCATTTCATTCCATATTTGTCATTACCACCACCACCACCACCAGCAATTTATAACCAACCCCCCTTCTACCAAAAATTCTCAAAGTTCTCAAACCTTTCCTTTGATGCCACAAAACACCTTCAACGTGTTCCATAAGCCTCCCAATAATTGTAGAAATGCACAAACTCCTTCAAATGAGGAAGTTGATACACAATTTCCTACTCAAATTGAGTTAGAAGATATTATTGTATAGGAATGAGGAGGGAGTTTTACAAGGAAGAAAAAGGACACACGAATATTCTTTTCAATTGAAGAAGATAAACTTCTCGTTAGTTCACGGCTTAATGTCTCACTCGATTCAATCATCGGTGATGGTAAAAAATTAGAGGTTTTTTAGAAAAAGATCGTAGAAAATTACAACATATCATGACAATCTAAGTGAGAGATCCACCAATCAATTGTAATTTCAATGATACAAAATTCACTATGTCATTCAAAAATCAATGATTGTTACAAGCAAATTGTTGCTTTGAAGAAAAACAGCTACACAGAGAATGATGTGATGGTTAATGAATATGTTATTTGGAATGACAACGAAAAAAAGGATTTCACATTGGAGCATGTATGGTGACTATTAAAAGATCAGCCTAGATGGTTAGAACAATGCAAAAAAGTTTCTTCAAAAAGAACAAAGATAAATGAAAATTAGAATTACTCATTGTCATCTAATCCGGAGACACCAATTTAACTTTCTAAAAGTGACACTTCTACACCATTGCCTCGCCCAATGGTACAAAAGGTGACCAAAAGGAAGGTCAAAGGGAAAGAAGCATCTTCTTCTACACCGGTTGTGGACTTGTTGGCTTTGAAAAAGAAATGTTGTCAAAAACAAATAGCAGAGGAAGTGTGGAGTTCAATAATGTCTTGAAGATGTATGATATTCTTATGAATGACACGTCTAACATGATTGAAGATCAACGCAAAAAACATGAAATCACTTGTAAATATATTTCAAAGAAGTTTAGTAGTTACTATTTATGTCTTAAGTTACCGTTAATTAGTTGCTTGTTTAAGTTTGTTTTTAATTAGTTTTTTTTATTAGTTTAGTAGTTTGTTTTTCAAGTGTTAAGTTGTTAGTGATTATGTTGTAACACATTTTCTATTAGATGAATGATGAAGTTTATTTTTAATTACATAAGTTATTTGCTAATTTTAAGGTATCATAAAAACTAGTCGTTAAAAAAACTAGTTGTTATTTGAACTAGTTCTTATAAAAACTAGTCGTTAAAAAAACTAGTTGTTGGACAATACTATTTAATTGTTTAGTTTCGTTTCATTCATGCACCCACCTTCTTCTTCAAAATTGTTGTCTTTTTTCTACTTCCACTCAGTCATAAAATGGCTCGAAACTCTACTTCAATAGAGTTTGACAACAAATTGTAGATGAAGCACTTGAAGAGAACACCGATGAAGAAATCATAAGATATTTATGTCAGCTACAACAAGAAGCAAATAGTATCAGTCGGCCCACACGAACAAGAAGAAACATAAATTGAAATCGTGAAGATGAACATGGTTGTTTGATGAATGACTACTTCTATGAAAATTGTATATACATAGAGAGTCGATTTCAACAGAGGTTCTAAATACAAAAATAGTTGTTTCTTCGAATTGTAGACGATTTGAGTGACTGTTATCCATATTTCCAAATGAGATCTGATGCATCTGGTAGAAAGGGTCTTTCACCTTTGCAAAGTGCACTGCTGCAATTTGTATATTGGCATACAGATCACCTGACGATAGTGTGGATGAGTATGTCAGAATCGGCGAAAGCACTACAATTAAATGCTCAACAACTTTTGTGAAGGGTGTGAACAAGATATTTAGAGATGAGTATCTAAGAAGGCCTAACAACAACAACATTAATCGCCTACTACAAATTGGAGAGGCAACATAGGTTTCCGGTATGTTGAGTTCTATTGATTGGATGTAGTGGGAATGGAAAAATTATCCGGTTGCATGCCAAGGGCAATATCGTATAGGTGATCATCGTAAACCCATAATAATACTTGAGGTCATTACGTCACAAGACTTGTGGATTTAGCATGCCTATTTTGGAGTTGCAGGTTCAAACAATGACATAAATGTGTTAAATCAATCTCCTATGTTTAATGATGTTATTCGAGGTTGAGCTCCTCCAATACAATTTAGAAATAATGGAACCACACACAATATGGGGCACTATCTTACAAATGACATTTATTCTGATTGGGCTACATTAGTAAAGACCATCTTGATGCCACATATAGAGAAAAGAAAGTTATTTACAAAATGTCAAGTGACAATAAAGGATGTGGAGAGAGCATTTGGTGTGCTCAAATCTTGTTTCGCAATTATACGTAGTCCATCGCATTATTGGCACATGGATATCATGAAGAACATAATCTTGACATGCATTATATTGTATAACATGATTGTTGAAGACGAACAAAATACATACAATAGTAATGTTGATGTTAATTACGATCATATTAACGAAGGGATTTCAAACATTGTCGTATCTCGTGGTACTCATCCTGACTTTATTGCATACCTACAAACAAGATGTTATATGCATACAAGAGGAGTTCATCAACAACTTCAAACAAATTAGATAAAGTATAGTTGGGAAACGTTTCTATCACAATAATGATAAAATTTAATTTTTGTTGCTTAATATTGATGTTTGTATTTTTTTTTATCAATTTTATGTATTATCATAAGTTTAAATTATAATGATAGATAAATATTTTAATTATTAATAAATTTTATATTTTCCTTATAATTTTTTTGAAATTAAACACAAATATATAATTAATTATTTTTTATTGTTTTAAAATAATTTATAAATAAATATTAGAAAATGAATCTCGAGTAAAATTTATAAAAAATAATTTAAGATCTCAAAATAAAATTTATTATTAAAAATATATATAAAAAATCTAAAGAGGAATATAAGATAACAGAATCTACCAAAAAAATAGTTAAATCTATTGTCAAAAAATACCCAAATAACCCTCAAACTAATCAACATAATGTCGTCTCTTCTTCCTGTCCATTATTGGTATTCTTCCTGAATTCCTTTTGATCTCTTCTCCATTATGATTTGAAATGATGTGACATATAGCATTGTGGAGATGCGTTGCGTCATGCATGTGTACTATTTGGAGTTTGTGATGGTTCGAAACTTTGCATGGTGGGTGATACTTCTGATGAATTGGGGCTCCTGTGTGGAATCGGGTTGCAGTGTAGACTGCGTGCAGAGGATGTTTAAGAATTCTTTAAATACTTCATTAATTGTTGGGAAAATTCTTAATTACCCATATTTATTAAACTCTGGAGATAATTTATTAATTTTTATAATTTTATGAGTTTACTTACCTATAAATTGACTCATATGTAATTTTTTTTTTATAAATTCTATACGAACTTCATAAACCTTTAACTATCAAGTTTACCAATCAGCACATCAACAAAATTAGTATGTTGTTTTTAAATAAAAAAATTCCCACCTTTAATAACATCAAATCTTTAATGGAAATTATCTACCACTAACATCTATTATCTAATAGTGATACATTACTAGACTTGATTGTTTAAGTATTATAAAATTTATGATTTATTATTTTATTTTATTATATTATTGAAATGTTTAATCAATATGATATTTATAAATAATTTGTTATTATTTTTATATGAAATACACTTTTATCAATTTACGAGTTGAATTCACAAGTCGAATTTATGAAACTCTAATGAGTTTGATAACATTTTATACATCCACAAAATCTTAGATAAAACACCTTAAGCTTTTTTATTTCTTGACTTTATATATAAAAACAAATTGTAATACAAAATTGAAACACTATTATTATTCTAATCTTAAAAAAAATCCTAAAATAAATCAAAACAAATTGATTATATTTTTAAATATAAATAATATTTTAAAGATTTAAAGATAATAAATCTCTAAAAAAAAACTCCGCTTAAATGTTCACTCGTTTTATTTACTTTGAGATTTGAATTGTTATTATATTTTTTTATCCAGATATTTCATCTGATCACATCATATTATTTATTGCTTTATTATTACTTATTTCTTAAATTTCCTTGTCTTTGTTTATCTTTTTAAATGTTTTGTTTCTCTAAAAAAAAATGTTTTGTTTGGTGGAGAAAAAATTGAAAAAAGAGGAGTAATAGATATAATATATTTTGTTTGTTTGGTGGAAAAGATTTAGAGTAGAATTAATTGTAAAATATTTAGATTCATTGTATTATTTTTTATTTATTTTTACTTATCTTTTTATCTCTTTTCTCATATCTTCAATCAAACACTCTTTATTCCTACTATATTTCTTATCTATTTTTATTTATTTATTTATTTTATTCACCATATTTCTCTGAGCATAAGTGTCAAGAAGACTTCACGTGTCTACCTATACAGGGACGGATTGTTATAGCTTGTGGGGAAATTGCTCCCACTATTTTTTTTACTTAATATATATATATATATATATATATATATATATGAAAAATTATTCCTATAAAAAATAGATATCCTCTTTATAAGATAATTTTTATAAAAAAATAAAAAAGAGAAAATTTAATTGATATTAATTTTAATTTTATTATTTTAATTTTTAGATTTAATTATTATTTTGATCCTCCAATTTATTTTTTAGGTTTAATTTATTTCATTTGATTTTAAAAGGTTCAATTAGTTTCTTTATTTTTTAAGTTCAATTTAATTTCATTTTTCTTCTATCATCTTTCATTTTTGAGTATTCTAAAAAAAATGAGACTAAATTAAATTCATTTTAAAAAATAAATACCTAATTAGAAATTTTAAAAATAAAGGGATTAAGTTGAACCTAATATATAAATTAAGGGATCAAATTGAATCTTTTAAAAATAAAGGACTAAAATGAAACTAAAAAGTTAGAGAAAAAAAATAATAACACAATTTTTAACGCTCGAACTCCTCTTATACACATCCAATTGAGCATATAAGTTCATTTAGTAACTTACAATACACTTTTCATTAGAGTGATTTTATTTCAATTTTCAAACAAGAAATTAAGAGAATCTGTCACTTTAGATGTCTCTTAAAAATTAATTTTGTAAAAAATAAAATACACAATCACATGAGAGAAAATAAATGATCGAATAATTGTTTGGTTTTATATATATATATATATATATATATATATATATATATATATATATATATTAACAATGAAATAATCATAGAATATTTTCAATGAAAATTATAAAAGACAATTGCAATTTATATAAACTTAAATATTTTAAATTATTCTTTTTTCATAATATTATGTATTTAGTAAAAAATTTGTGATATTTTTTTTATAAAAATATTATAAATTATTTTTGTTTCTACAAAGAAATTTTTCTGAATTTCTCATAATACCTATATCATTTTCCTTAAGAATAAGAGAACAAACTATTTTTCCTCCTTTTCCCTACCCTACAATGCCATTTAACGACGATCATGTCATATCATTGGTTCATGCCATTGCATGTGTTTGTTAACAAGAGAGACAGAGGACCACATGAAACTCTTCGCATTAAAAATCATTTTTAAAAAAGAAAAAGAAAAACGAAGGTTACTTACGTAAAAGGCAAAATTAATTACAATTTTAACTCCTAAAGTTTTCAACATTTGTTAAAACATGGTGAACGAATCAAAACACTAATATTTGCCCATTCAAAACTAAAATATATATTTTTTTCGAAAGAGTTGAGAAGTGTGTTGAGCCAAATTAATGTGCTAGGACACTTAAGCTCATTTAACTTAATTACCTGAATAAACTAGAATTATCAAAACCATTGCGAAACGAATATGTTCACTCTCTGCCACACTATTTCTTAGTTTTAAAAGGAAAAGAAGAAATAAAACCTTCTCTACTCTACCTAGCTACAAACACAACAAAACCTAAGAGTATTTAATTATCATGGTATGTTTTAAGATACTACGTTCCCTTTCGAAATTCTTTAGTTTACCTTTGGCCAAAATAGTAAGGTAACTTGAAATATGCATGCAAACCAAACACTACCTACCCACTATAAAAGAGAGAACATGACCAAAACTATAAACATAGAGCAATAATAAAGTAAACATAAACTGACACATATAAGAATAAAAAGTTTACGTGGTCAAAACAATTAGGTAACTGATTTGTAAGTTACGGAACAGAAGCTCATAATTCTATGATTTGATTTTTTTTCTAAGCAAATAAATTTCGAACTTGTGGAATTCGAATATAATAAAAAAGATTGATATTTGTTCTCAAAGCAGAAGAACCGTTGTGTGTAATGTGTGTATTCTATCAGAAAAGAACAAAGTGTGTATATTTTTTTTTTATAACAACACGGTGAGAATGAGGTTTTAATATCATTTCTAACAGTGAGCCGACACAGTAGGTAACAGTGTATATACGTGAATGAATATAAATTATTTGTATCCAGATTTTGTTTCCTTTTCTGTTTTATCTTCAACTTGAAGTTTCGCACTAACAGATATGCACGCGACACTGTAGCCACACAGCATAACTGTCCAAGCAGATGATACAGACTGGTCCTGCTATTACATTTATAGCTTGTTTTAAATTAGTTGCGAGAAGCCTGCCTCTAACTCAATTAATTATGCTTCTTCCAGTGAGTATGTACTCAAATTAAGACTGCTATTAAAGTGATTAATTAAATTGTACATATACTCTTGTTTTACTAGCCAAATATCTAAGAATTAATCCACATGGTCCATATTCATTACCCCATCACCATCTACCACCAATAAATGGGTGCCAGTGTGACACCACCCCAACAAAATAATTCCAATATTCTATAATAGCATTACCCAATATTATGCCAATATGCTCACTCTTTCTGAATTCTGGTGTATCTCATGCAAATCAAGTGATGGACCGCTTGCCAGACTGCCAGAGGTACTTTACTATGGAATTTATGACTGCATAACGAACAAGAACTTTGTTCCCTCTTTCATGTTTCGTTTTTAAGTAAATTCTTTGATATTTCTTAGAATTTGTTTGAAATTATCACTGATCTGAGTGTTCCAACATTAGGGGATAGAGTTTTAAATATGTAACTTTGTTGAATATTCAAATAAAAAATTATAACCCACAATGATATTCAGCTCAATCATAATTGTTACATGTGAAAAATGCCAATAATATCTAGACCAAAACAACCTATATGAAATCATTAAATCACAAGATTCTCACGTTTTATTTAATAAATCCTAGTTAAGATAAAGATAGTTGGACCATCACTAATTATCATGTCAATCATTTTTATCCCATCTCTTCTTATTAGAGTTGGAAAAATTTGTTCAATCAAAATTTACATATAAATATCTTAAATGTGTATAACTTGTTTCCTCTTAATTTCATATATTTGAATCTACGCTCTTAATATCTTCTTCCTTTCATGATAATAATCACTAATTTTTTATTTTTAAATAAATTGTTTCCTTAACCTAGGTTCTAGATCAAGCACTAACAAGTTAGGCCTAAAAGAACCAGACCAATTTGGCTCGAACGAATGAGGTAGACAGATAAAGCCGGGCACATGCATGAAGTATAAGCACAAAAATTACTAATCTAATTGGACAAAAAAATAAAGTGTGGCAATTTGGCTCAGTCCATCGAGCCATTGAATATGTAGTCCATAAAGAATTTAGCTTGATCTCTGTTCGACCTGCTTTTTACACCTTGACCTGTTGAGTAAAACAACTCATTTTGATACCTCTATATACTTGCTATTTTTCAAGGTGTAGACACTCATGAAATCTCCAAGGATAATTTGCCTAAAATTTAAATATGATTTCGTAATTTTAATTAACAAAAAAAAAGTGTGATAGAGTATAGAATAAGTTACAAAAACAAATTCTCGATGGAGACAAAATACAAGTGTGGGCATGCAATGGCCAATCATGAATGCGAATGGAAACGTCACGTTACTGGCATGTAGTAGAGCTGGACTATTACTGTGAGGGAAGGTAACTTGTGAGGTTGCAATAAACATCTCTCTCCTAACCCTCCAACTGCACATTAAATACTTTTCGTCTTTTGCATTTTGAAATAAAGATTATCATTTATTCGCATGCAAGCGAGAACTATATAAATGCATGCATATAAGGTGCAAAAGAACAGAGGGAGAAAGTCCTAGTGAGGTGTGTATACAATTACTATAGCCACATATATACACACAGTAGTAGTTAAAGTCTTAAAGATTAGAATAAGATCAGTGATGGAGAGAAAGTTCATTTCAGTAGTTGTTTTGGGAGTATGTTTGGTGCTGGGAATGTCCCAATATGTTGATGCAAGGAACTTGGAGAAAAAATCAAAGGAAGAGGTGAAGAAGCCAGAATCGTGCTTAGATGGAGGGTCCATTGGTGGTGTTGGTGGCATTGGCGGCATTGGCGGTGCTGGTGGAGGTGGTGGTGGTTTAGGAGGTGGCTATGGAGGAGGAGCTGGTGGTGATAGTGGTTTAGGTGGTGGATATGGAGGAGGAGCAGGAGGTGGTGGAGTTGGAGGACTTGGAGGTGGTAGTGGTCTTGGTGGTGGTTATGGAGGAGGAAGTGGTCTAGGTGGTGGAATTGGTGGAGGCATTTACAAAGGAATAGGAATTGGAGGAGGCATTTACAAAGGAATTGGAATTGGAGGAGGCATTTACAAAGGCATTGGTGGTGGTGTAGGTGCTATAGGTGGTGTTGGTGGTGTCATTGGTGGTTTCAAGCATGTTGAAGCCAAAAAGCCTTGAAAAATCAATCAACTAAGGAGTTAATTACGTACGTTCAATAATTCCAGATTTGTGATGATCATAGTAATCATTAGTGTTTCATTTTTACAGTTATGGTTTGCTATTGTTAAATTTGTTTCCTTTTTCTAGCTAATATGTTCTGTACCACAAATAAGTTCACGTATGTACGTAGCTACGTGTATGCTAGCTCAATTTCATTTGATGCAGAAGATCCCAAAAATTACCCATGTCATTCTACAATATTGTATGTGTTATATATATGCCATATCTTACGACTTGTAATTCGAGTGAATTATTGTTACTAAATATATGAGAATATATGTCTCTGCTTGTATAATTAGGATGCTTGGGTTGCGGTTAAAGTTTTTTAAAACATATATCAAGAGACTTGAACTATATTTATAAACCTTCATGAGATAATCCAAATTATGTAATTTGAGCGTATGTATCTAGCTAGTTAATTTACTCCACGTGATCTAGTTTTTTCACAAATAAGAGATATGGCTGAGAATGAAGGTTAGTATTACTCTGACTTCAATTAAAATACACAAGTGCTGTTACTACTTTGAATGTATATACATTGCGGATCAGATGGATAAGACGATGGCTAGGTACAAGAGGTGCAACTAATTCTAACATGCCAACTGCAACAAATTAAAAGCTAACTAAATTACAACTGCATGTGCATGATCACCGCTTGGGTCACGTGGGTTTTGTATGGGCTTCATGAATATATTAGTTTAAACATAAAAAAAAGAACCTAGCTAAGTTAAATATAATAATGTTTCACCCTTATAAAAATAGTAATAAAATGCTAAAAGCAAACAGAATGTATAGAATAACAGAGCACTTTGCAGTTTGCACAAGACAACATAACAGTCAGTCAGTCACTACAAATATTAACTTTTCATCTCAAAATAATTTTAATCCAATCCGCAGAACTATCAGAGGGTTATTGCACCAGTCCAATGACAAGACACTTGAATTATGAACCTTAGCTCTGAACCAGACTCGGGAATGGAATATGATTGAATCCATCAATTGTAAAAAACTCAAAAGAACGGTTCTGATCAAATTTAATTATGTTATTTCATATCAGATTTTTTTTATTTGATCCGGTTTGATTCAGTTTTTTTATTTTCTTTTTCACGCCTATGTATGTTTTGAATTTCTCAAAAATACCGAACTGAACCGTTTTATGGTTCAGTTGAAATCAAACCATTTTCATAAAATAGTTTGTAATCAGTTTGGTTTTTTTTTTTTTTCTCAAAATGAATCGGATTTCTTTTTGGTTCGGTCTAAATTTCCTTTTTACACTGCTTTATGGTTCAATTTTTCTCAAAACGGTTGGTTTATCTGATTATGCTCATTTTGATTTTGAAACAGTTTGATTCAGTTCAGATATTTTACACATCCAGTTAATTTGGTAATTTATCCAACAACAGTCACTAACAAATACCGTAAGAGGTGTTATACATTTCCAAGACTTCAGAAAGATCCCCAATAGTATTATCAAAGAAGTAATTTGAATCTTAACGAGAACTTGGGTAAGAAAGAATAAAAGGATCTTACTGAGAAGACCGAGATTTCATAACCTACTTTTGACAAAAGCCCAAACTACGTACCCAACATATAATTCAAAGAAACCACAATTACCTGAGTCACAATAGCTTTTTCGAAATATCTAGCTAGTTTAAAAATGAGAAGCTCCTTTTAATTTTTTTTAGATAAATCCACAACCTCATTGAGTACAAGCTTGAGTTTTAAGTGAATGAATATTGAAATAAACGCGTTTCATTGAACTGTATTATTGTTTGTTTGCATAAGTAAACGGAGCTGGCCGGGGTGCATTAAACCGTAACACGGTCAAAAGTGGCCATTGAGAATAAGAAAATTACGCATGGCTTTCTGGTACGGATCACTCATAATCTCGTAGAAAGGAATTATTTTTGGGGTCAAGCTTGGTGCAAATTGTTGTCAATCTCCACTCTCAGAGGTTGAATTAATGGATACGTACAATAGGCGTTTTTTTCCCTCGGTGCCATGCTTTTCTAACTTTCTTTTTGTTAATTTATTAGTAGTTGATAGTGCCCGGTAAGTAGTCAATACAAAAGTTTTTACACGGTAAATTAATCAAAAATTATTTTAAACTTTAAGGGCATGTCTATTGAGTATATATATAAAAGTATAAAATTAATAAACAATTACTTAATAACAAATGATATAAGTATAAAAAAATAACAAAGGGGAATTATTTTTTTAAGGAATTTAAGATGATTCGTGATAAAATAGCTTGTTTGGATAGAATATTTGAAAGAAGATTTAATTTTTGGTATTTTTATGAATCATTTTGATTGACTAAAACAGTAGAATTTTAAATTCTCTCAAAAAATATAGAATTTGAAATTCTTTTTTTGGAGATGTTCATTCTAACTCACGTTCTTGTTCACGACTCTTTCTTGCTCAACACTCACAACTACGGATAACTAAAATTTTTACGGTCGATATCAACATAAGTTGTTTTTCACTTACATTGGCCGAAGTTTTTTCTGTCAAATTTTTTTTGTATGATGTCAACCAAAGCTATTTTTTGTTGATATTGGCTAAGATTTTTTTTAGATGATGTTGGTTAGGGTTATTTTCTGTCATAGGAAATTTTTGCTAATGTCGACCAAAGATTTTTTTTGCCGTTGTCATCTAGGTTTTTTCAGTTGATGTTGACCAATGATTTTTTTGACCAACATTGGCTAGATTTTTTCTACTCACATCAGTCATAACTAACTTTTGAGTAAACACATGTTAGGGTTTTTCAACCGACATCAGCTAGATTTTTCCAGCCAACATTAGCCAAAGCTATTTTTTAGTCAATATCGGCTAAGGTTATTTTTTAGCCGATGTTAGCTAGGGTGTTTTGACTGATGTCAACTAGATTTTCTTAACCGACGTCGGTTAGGATTTTTTTATTGACATCGACTAGGGTTTTCTGGCTGACATAAGTCAGAGCTATTTCTTAATCACATTAGCTAGTTTTTTTGGTTGATGTTGGCTAGGGTTTTTTCTGCTAACACCAGCTAGATATTTTTGACCGACATCGGACATGACTATTTTTAGTTGCAATCGACTAGGTCCTTACAGTCGACATCCATTAGAGTTTTTTCCATCAACATCGGTCAGAACTATTTTTTAGCCAACATCAGCCAAGGTTATTTTATAGCCGATGTTGGGTAGGGTTTTTTATCCAATATTTGTCAGGGCTATTTTTTAGCCAACTTCAACTATGAATTTTTCAGCCAACGTTGACCAATGATATTTTTGGGTCGACATTGGGTAGGTTCTATTAGTCGGCATCAATCAAGCTATTTTTTAGTCGATATTTGGTAGATTTTTTTGTCAACACCTGCTAGGATTTTTTAGGCCGACGTTGGCTAAAAATAGCCTTGGTCAATGTCGTTCAAAAAGATCCTAGCCGATATTGGCCAAACAAACCCTAGCCGACGTTGGTAAAAAAAATCTAGCCAACGTCGGCTGAAAAATAGACTCAACCAACGTTAGCCAAAAAATAGCCCTGACTGATGTCAGCTAACAAATATTTTTGGTATACTTTGACAAAAAAAATCCTATTTGATGTTGATTGAAAAATAGCCTTAATTGATATGAGTTTAAAAGCATCACTAGTTATGGTCAGACAAAACAACCCTAGTTAAAATTATTAATATTTTATATTTATAAATTATTAAAAATTGAAAATATATTTTAATTAATATTTTAAAATTAGATTGTGTTCATTTTCTATAAAGTTTAATATTAAAATGTTATCTATTTAAAATATAAAATTGAAATTTTGCATATGGAGAAAATTGAATTGCCCTATCCAAACAAAGGATTTAAAAATTAAAGAAATTTGAATTAATTTATCCAAATAAAGCATTTGAAAAATGAAGAAAATTAAAATCAAAACAATTCAAATTCTAAACATTTTAAATTTCTTGAAATTTTAAAATTCTTGATTCAAACACAAGGTAAGGGTATGTCTATTGAGTTTAATAATAATTACGTATTTAAGCCAAAAAAAATTAAAAAAATAATGTCCCCTTATCACTTCAGATAAAAGAAATACACCCCTAATTAATCATATCAACTTTTAATTTCTGCTTTTAATCCATATTTAATTACTTCCTTTTTTCGTGTTCATTATCAATCATTGCTACATTTTTATTTGTACATTTTCCATGTGGCCATCCTGTTTAAGTTGGAAAAGCCATTGTTGATAGAAAAATGTCTCTACTTGCCAAAACGTTTCCAACTTTCTGTTTTATTTATTTTATATATCTACTTACACCCACACAAGTCAAAATGTTTATAATTATAAAGGTGGGTAATCGTTCACTTTTTCCCCCTATTTTGATATTTTTTTGGTGTTGGTGGTCATACGTGTGTTTTGAAGAACTTAGTTGAAAATCACTGCTGAATAAGGTGTCGTTCCCGTCCAAAGTAGAAAACATAAAGGCCCCCTTAGAATTTTTTGTCAAAAGAGCAATTAACCCCGATATTTTTTTTTTCTTTGCAAATAATGATACTTGCTTTTTGAGTAGTGGTTGAAGAATTAATGAAGTATAGGCGTATCATGATCTGCTTTCAGATCGAGGATTAGGCTACATATGCACTCTTAAGTCTTAATTGATGGTTTTTAGAAAAATTATTTGCTGCCTTGGTGACTAGCTTTTATGTGGGACAAAAAAATAATACAATTTTCTGACCAACGAAATAATTTTGAGTGGAGCACTGCTTGTCCTTCAAATCTTAAACATGACACAAACACCCGACCCTAACCAATGTCATTAGCTGACGTTTGCACGCAAATAGAATGAAATTAATAAAATGCAATAAAATAAGACAAAGATATTTTGTATATTGTGTTTAGACTCTAGAAGTTAACGTGATCATATGTTTTGTTTTGCATTCGACAAGAGAAGAGAACACTAGCTATCTTCAATTACGTGCATATATGATATATCTATTTCTAGTTTAAGATTTGATTGAATATTCAAAAAATAAGTTGGATTCCATTTTCATATATTATTTTATGACAATTAATATTATATAAATGTGATGATGAAAATAATAAGTGTGAATCTTCTCTCAGATCTCGTAGCAGTAATGTACATAATAACCAAGAACACGAGACAAGATCACACTACAAGATTGAAATCGGACCTTACTGCTCCCAAGCAAAGTTCATCGCATTAACTAGTGTCACAATCTTGAAAGATTTTGTGTAGAAACAACAAAGTGATGTAGGCGATCGACGATCCTTTGTTGCTGATTCTATTTTTTTCAAGAACGGAATTGAATTGCACATGGACAACCTTGCCCAAGAATAACTTGTTTGTCCAACCACAATAATCACATCACCTAGAGCTTCAAACTCACCTGCCTAAGAGACACGTTGAATATTGAATCTTTGAAATCACTAAATTATTTAATGATGTGAAACTCTTCCTCAAATCATTCTGAGAAAACTCCAAAGAATGACACCACTTAACTATTAAATTAAATAAACATGCCACTATTCCACATTTATAAATACAACCATAGCCCTCTTCTTCAAGTACTCAACATCTATTTTGCCTCCACTCCACTTAGTAGCTATACAGTTACAATATGAGGCAAACTTGTATTTAATTTTGACCTTTTGGTACCGCCATGAGTCAAAGTCACAAAAGGCTGTGTGTGTATGCGTGTGCCCCCACCAAAGGCCGGTTTTGCATGGGCGCACGAGAGTTTCTCGATAATATATAGATAGAGATATATCACATATAAAGCTAGCTAGGACATCAATTAATTTGAAGTTTTCAACAAATTTTTTCGGATAAAAATCACTGTCTTAAATTGATGAAGATACAACAATATATTCATGCAAACGCAGATCCGCTATCTTATAAATGGACTTTTTTATATTATGAACAAGCCGTTTTTTCTTCCAATTAGTTGCGCGCATCGGTGTAAGCTAGGAGAATTAATTAATATGCATGTTTATGGATCAGACTGTGTTTCTAGTTTATGGCAGCAAAACCTTACTTTCTATGTCATCATTCCATATATTGGATCGTGCAATGGATATGTTCATTTTCTACGATTTTAAGGGAAAAAGGTCCGTTACTTTTTGTGTTTTATTTTGTATTGATCTTGACAAATAAGAAATTTTCTTACGGAAAAGTATGTTTTCTACTTGTCCACACAATTCCATTAATGGAAGAAATTAATTTGGACATTTCCAACTTCAAATTTACGCGCAATGCAGGGGTGCGGCAAAATTATAAAGTTTAGGAGTTGTGTAATTAAAGATCATAAGAATAAAGATATTATTAAGGGATTTGCTTACACCACACACACACAACAAAAAAGTTATGTATTGTGCATCATGTATGATAATACAGTTGAGGAAAACGATGGTTCTTTTTATTTTTAATAAAGTTAACGTCAAAATTATTATAATTAGTATTTTATTGTGTGAATTGCACAGATTAAAATTTAATATATAAATTTTATAATTGTAAAACAAATATTTCTTATAAAGAAAAAATTATTCATACCGTATAATTAAAGTAAATATATAAAATAATTTCTGCAAAATTTAATAATTTTTTATATAATATATCTAAATACAATAATTGTTAACAAAATAAATCCAAATAATTAAAATTCAGTAGTAATTGTTTTTTTAATATGTTTCAAGGCATAATCAATGTGGTTAATTAAGATTATGAAATATATTAATACTAGAATGAAATATATATTTATTGATACATGTGCTAATCGTGAAAATTGTATTTATTTTTCAAAAGGGAAATATTTTCAAGATAAAGGAATTTTCACCAAATGATTCTATAAACAAATAAATGTTTAAAAGTGAGACATATAATCCATTTTCATTATGTTCTTTTTGGTTAAACAAACAAGTTTATAGTTTTCAGCTTAATAGAGAATTACTTAATATTTGATATAAATCACGATTATAATCTCGATAAATAGGTCCATTTGAATTATAATAAAATTATAATTTATAAGAAAATAAAATAACTTTTGATAAAAGTGTTTTTATTCAGTAATTAGTTTATAAATAATTTCAATAATAATAAGAAATAGAGACCAAAAAACTAAAGTTTTGAAAAGAAATGAAAATTGGAAAAAGTCAAGGGTTTAGAAATATACAATAAAATAAATAGACATGAATTCATAAAAATAAATAATTTAATACATACACAATGATCACTTGAATATTTGTCAATTTCGATGGTAGGTGTGTTGGTATTTTGAGGAATTAAATGATTATATATCAACACCCAAAATTAATAGTCAACAATTTTATTTATAGATTTACAATATTAATGGTTGAATTACATAATTTTGACATGGATACAAAGATATATCTTAAACACATTGATATAATGTTATTTGGTGTCTTCATGTAACTTCTTTGTAACTACTTCAAACAATATTTCGATTTTCAAAAACATCTTGCTTCTAGGCACTTTTCAATTCCACATGCCTTAATGAAGTTATCGAAATTGTCAATTTCAATTGAAATAAACCCCTTCAATGACACATTCAACTTCTCTCGAAACTAGTTTATCAAAATTATATATAAATTTTATAATTTAGACAAATTTTATATAATGGAGATAATGATATATTTATGATTTTATCATCCTCTCAAATCTTTCCTTAATTAGGAAACCAAATAATAATGATTGTATTTCAGCAACATATTTTTTTCCCTACATAAAAAATAATTACATTCTGTAATTGTTTTAATTAGTTAATCGATAAAAAAAAATACACCAAAAAAATCTAGTTCAGTTAACTGAATAGGTCAGGTGCTTGAGTGTAACTCTTTTAATATTGTCTTTGATTTCTAATGATAAAAGAAAAAACAAAAAAGTACTATTAAATAATTATTTACCTTGCATATTAATGAATAAGCATTTACCTTGCAAAGAATATATCAAAGGTATAAGTTATTTTTTGATGGAATCAAATTATAAGTTATAAACTTAATAATAATTTAGCATTACATAAATATTCGGTAACAATAGGAATTTTTTTCCTCAATTGTAAAGATAGGCATAGTAACACAGGTTTATCAATATATGGTCGGGTTGAGTGACATTAAATTCAAATTTTTTAAGTAAAATCTCGTACTTAAGTGTGATAGATGAAAAAAATAATTATTGAAACAATAAAACTCACTAAATATCAAGTCAAATTTATCAACAAAAAATAATAATAAAAATCGTTAATGATTATTTTGCATTAATATCATATTAATTCAAAAATAATAATGTGGGTTTAATTTTCATCTATTATAATTAGTATAAAGATTTTTCCACTCTTAATTAATTACAAATAAATTTAGTTATGATTTTTAAAATAATTATTGTAAAAAACAAAAAAATTATTTGGTACGAAAATATTTTTCGTATAATGACAGGAAGGGTGATTTCTGTTAAAAATAATTTTATATATGTTTCTATAATTCTATTTTTAATCAATATTTATCTTGTAAAAAAATCAATGTTTATTTTAAAAAATATTGTTATTTGAGATTTGAATTTCGTGCAATACGTGACATATTTTTTTCAAGCTAAATAGCGGTTCTGATTATAAAAATCACCAATCCTACCATAAATAATAATTTATTATGGAATGGCGGTGTAAAAAATACCCTATCAGTATATTTAAATTAAATTCTAAAAATATTTGTACAACTTTATGCTATTAAGATTTTAATTTCTATCTAGTTAAAAAAATTATATTGCGGATAAAAAAAAAGGTTAAATTAGTTTATTCACTGATTTATTTTTCATATCGAATTTAATTTTCTAACTTTTTTCAATTCAATTTAGTTATTTAACTTTTAAAATCAATTCAATTTAATCCTATCGTCTAAAATATGTCAATGATGATAAGAAATGATACTTTCTAATTGATAACACCATCAATTTAATTTAAATGACATAATTAAATTGAATCGATTTAAAAAATTAAAAAACCAAAATAAATAAAAATATAAATAATTAAATTGAACCTAAATAATAAATTAGAGGATAAAAAATTATAATAAATATATTTTTTAAGATAATTATTATAAAAACTAATAAACTTATTATATATATTTAAATTTGTTGTTAAATGATAATGTAAAAAATTTCAAGTTTAAAGATTAATACGCACTATTAATATAAAAATTATTAATAAATCAAAAGTAATTATCAATATGACTTTTAATATAAAAATTATAAGGTTAGTTTGGTAATCAAAGGAGAAAAAAAAGTCATGAATCAAATTAAAAAACTATCATAAATAATTATTTATAATTAAATTATAGCATAAAAATTCTATAAACTGATGCATAAATTATTTACTCCAAATTCTGTACAGTCTCACATAATA
>NC_038245.2:42240998-42243021 GCF_000004515.6 Glycine max | reverse complement strand
TCCCAACAAACTATACACGGATATTTTTTTTTTTTTTTTTGCACGAGAGCCCTATATATAACACGCCCGTATATAGTTTTTTGAATATTTTTCGCCTACTAGTGCTACATCTATTTGAAAGACAACACACAATAGACCGGAAATCATTACATCTGCGCAGGAGAAAGTTTTATATTAAAGATTGTGGGCAAAAGGGGGGTGGTTGTCTCTCTCTCATCTTTTTTTCCCTACACAATTCTTCACACACATGCACGCTCTCTCTCTCTGTATAGCACTTTTTTCCTATATCATCATGGATGACATATGTGTACATATGAGTAAAGTATATATAGTAATACCCCTATCTATATTGGTGTATATATATATATATATATATATATATATATATATATATATATATATATATATATATATATATATATATATATATATATATATATATAAACAAAAAACTATTCCGAGCTATACTTTATATGGATATCAATTTTAGTCTTTATCATTGTATTTTATGGGAATTAAAATACTTATACTTTTTTTATTAGCAAAATAAAATTTATTAGAAAGAGTAAACCCCAAAGGCAACCAGTCAGTCTACGAAATTTCCCTGATTCAAATTAAGTACTCTATTCACATTGCCAGTTTCATAAAATATAATCATTACCTCTTTGGAGACAAATCAATACTCTATGAAAAAGAGTTTTAATCATGATTATTATGAACAAAATAAGAAAAAAAATCCTTTAAACGCTATTTTGAAACTAGACTATCAAGTTATTCAACTATTGAAAAGCAACTAAAAATTAAACATTAAAATTAACTGAATTAATCAATATGTTATTTGCAAGTTATTCAACTGATAAAAATATTATTAAATTATAATAAAAAAATAACCAATACATGGGAATAAAAGAATAAATTAAATATACAACAAAAAATTATTTCCATTATACATGTGATGTATGAAATACATAACGAAAATGTTGTAAGTTATTACCCACCCCACCCAACTATAGTATCCAATCCATTCCTCCCTCCACGCCCATACACATATATATAGAAGTATAATTAATATATGTTATAAAATGTATATTATTTATATAATTTTTTTGTGAAAATGATTATATTTTTTTATGACTAATACTTTAAGTTTTTAATCTCTAACACTATTATTATCAGAAAGTATGTGAAAAATTCAAAATCATTATGTTGAACGATTTTTATAAAGTGAAAAATCATAAATCTTTAATTAATCTTTTTGTCAAGTGGTTAAAACATAATCTTTAACTATTCCTATGTTAAATGATTATTTTTATAATTTTATTTATTTATAATTTGAGTTTAGACAAATTATTATTATGTTTGTTTTTAACAAATTATTATTATGTTTGTTTTTAATATTATGTATGTATGTTTTTAATATTGTGTTTGAATTATTTAAAAATGACTAAACTTTTATTATAATTGTAGAAATTGTTTTAATAATTTTTTTATTGATTTATTATTAATTTTATACCCAAATAAAGTACGAGTCAAAGGTTTAAACATATAGGATTGACTACGATTATTGGTTTCAAACACAAATATGAGAATGAGTGTTATAAGACCCTACAGGAGTCCTACTCATTGTCATCCTAGTTACATTTGATTATGGTTAGTTAATCACACTTTACAATTTTAAATACAACCACATATGAATATTCTTTCTGAAAGTAAAATATACTCATAGCAAAAAATTATAAAACTAACCTTCAAAACATAAAAATTATCAAACTGAATATTCTTTATTTACATCCATATTGTTAATATTTATTATTAATTATATATATATATATATATATATATATATATATATATATATATATATATATATATATATATATATATATATATATATATATGTATACAATACAAAAAATATATATATTTTTATATATATATATATATCTATATATATATATATATATATATATATATATATATATATATATATATATATATATATATATATATATATATATATATA
>NC_038245.2:42232909-42240898 GCF_000004515.6 Glycine max | reverse complement strand
TCCGAAGAGTCCCACTATAGCTGTAGAATGATTAATGTATGTCTAGTGATCGAAGGCATTATTACTACTTTCCTTGATGTGATCATCACATATATCTAGGTTACCTTAAATTCTTCTGCCTTCAACTTTGTCGACAAAAGGCTGGCTTCCCTCACCGCCATGTTTGCTTCTTTATGGTGTGCATGCATTACAGTTAGTGTTTGTCAATCGAGACTAAATTAATTTTAGAATTTACTAATTTTTAATTTCTAATATATATATATATATAACAATTAATAAAAAAATTCATTTTAATTAAAGTTTTAAAATAATTATTATTATACATAAATTAACAAATTTGTAATACATATCTTTACTCTCTTTGTTTCTTCTTCTTGAATGCTTTTCTTTACATTATAATATATAGGCTATTTACTTTTAACTTTAATTACATCATAATTCATAAGCCCTCTGCCCTCACACTAATAAACTTTTAAATTGAAAGATGAATACATATCATTATATTGTACGAAATTAGACAATCTTTTTTTATTATCAGCGAATAAGAAATATATTAATTGATTACTAGGTACCTTGTACCTAGAACTTGTATACAAGAAAAGATCAAGGATCCAAAAGAGAACTGTGTACAGAATCAATAACATGAGAGAGTTGTTTTAAATTTATAAAAATAGATAGAATTAATAAAAAGAAACTGTATCATTCGACGTTGACAACGACTCCTAAAAGTTTCGTCCAAAACAGTCTCATACTATTAAAAGGAAGTGGGTTAGGATCACACAATATTTTCTATTTTAGGGTGGATACTATAGGTAGATGGAACAAAATAAGATGAAAAGGAAAAAAATTGATATAGCTTGCTAATATATTCATAATAATAAATAATTGTGTATATGTTAATATATATATATATATATATATACTTATAAAACAATTTAACTAATTTATCAATAGAATCGACCATTTAATTTAATTATTTTGTTTTTATAATAGATGATACTTATACTTAATAACCTCGCACATGTCGCGGCATAATTTTCCACTAAAAATGATAGTGAAAGGAAACTTGACTGGTTAATGCATGGTTATACTTTCTCTCCAAGTACGTAAGTTCAATATCTTTTGATTCTGTAAGTAAAAAAAAAAATTAATTTGGACACATTTCTACTAATTTTTACGTGTCAGATCAATTACAAGTTCTAATAGTAACAATCAAATATGTGGGTAGGGGCGAAGGTAAGTTAGGCTCTCCGTTAGACAACTATGTTTCAGTCCGTTTAAAGTTTGGATTGATTTCATTCATTTAGGAGAAAAAAAGACTCAAATTTTTTAAATAATTTTTTTAGTTAAATAGATCAAATCACAAATCTTAAAAAATGGCTATTAAGTCTCGCATGTTTGTTTATTTAATAACAATATATTTTAATAAAATATTATTATTTATATGATATGCAATATCATAATTATTTTAATTATATTATAAATTATTTTAGTAGTTTGACTATTAGAATCATTTTAATGTTTAAAATATGGTAATTTCTATAAGCATAGATAGGTAACAGGAATCAGAGTTATTTTCTTTTGGTTTTTAGGCAAGTTTTAACCAAATTTTGCAGTTTAAAATTGTGTCATTGTTTTTAATTAACATCTTAGCTTTGTTAAAGAAAAAAGATAGATATGAATACAAGGCATCGAATTTTGGACAACGTAAGAATAACATGTAAGTTATTATTTCACACTCTAATATTTTAATGCATAGTAATTTTATTATTATATAATATTTTTTACATTTTTTAATATGAAATAAACCTTTAAATAAATTAACAGGTTAGATGAAACTTATATAAAGGCTGGATCCAAACTTAAAAAATAAACTCATGACAAATGACATATATAAGTTTGAGTTATAAAAGTATAAAGTGAGTTAGGCCAAACTTAAGTAGGATCCAATTCATTTAGTTTCTATCCGTATATGCGGGTATAACAAAAAATTTGTTTTTTTATAAGACAATAATTTAATTTTATGTTTATAATTAATATGACTAATTAATTATACATATTTATTACTATCATATTATATTTTATTATAAATTACACATATCATCTAATCCAATTACTTAGAGAGTTAACATAGTGATATCAAGATCTATTGCATTCATACTAGACGAAATGATCTATTTAGTTGGATATGAAATTCTCTTAAATCAATAATAATTACAAATTATAAGTAAATCCAATAAATTAAACAACATGTTCTAACAAAAAAATTTGTCACATCAAATACTCAAGTTGAATATGAGAGAGTAATAAATATGATACTTTTTTTTCTCGGAGGAATTTTACTTGAAAGACGTTGTTAGAAACTAAATCTATATATTTCTAATGGAGATTCAAATTGTAATTGGTCTAAATAATTTAATAAAATATTTTTAAAAAATTCTTACGAAATTAATAAAAAAAAGTGTTTATAAGTTTAACTGTAAAGTTATTAAAATAAATTAAGGGAAATTATCGGTAAAAGTCATTGCATTTGACAAATATATTTTTATATTACTAAATTTCATAATAAATGAATATTTTCAAATATATATCATATTATAATTAAAAATCAGAATAAAAAAATATTTTGAATATATAAATTATAATAAGTAATTTGAATTGTGATATAAGGTTATTAAACTCTTTCAAAATGGAATAGGGAATTTTTTATCTTTTATTTTTACAGGAAATGACATACGGAATTAAAGTTCCCAATGCTTCTCATATTTGCCAACAAGAATGCTAATAATAGCTCATTGGTTAAATTATATTTAAACATAAATTTTATTAAATCGAGTTTTAAAAGTTGACTATATAATTATTAAAGTTTTCTCTTTCACAATCAATCCAGAGATACCATAAATACATATATGTGTATGTATCGACGAAGAAACACAACATAATAAAATAGCTTTAAAACAATATCATTTAAATGATAAATATATAGAGTATAATATCTTAATAAAAAAAAAATGACTTCGCCATTCGCCACACGAAAAGACTTGTAATTAATTAAAAGCCAAATTCGATCTCAAGACAATTCAAGCGACGCATTAGAGTGGGGCAAATTCATCTCCCATAAATAATAAATTCTTTCAAATAATACATAGTTATTCGAAATAAATTGTTATCTTATATTATTTTATATAAAGCTATAAAAATAATAAATGAATGAAAGATAATAATAATTATATACAAATTAATTTAATCTTATCATCATTAATTCATATTTAATTTTTTTATCATTAATATTATAAGAGATATTAGTGAATAAAAATAATTAATGTAATATCAAAAATATTAAAATGATAATTATTCTATAATTTAATTTATAACTATTAGATTAAAATATACTTTTCATTTCTATAAATATTAAAATATTTTATATCCCAAAAAAATTTCAGTATAAGAAACAACGTTAAACTTTGATCCAAAACCATTTCAAATTCCGCATTCTCGAATTTCTCCCAATTGTCCAAAGCAAAAGAATTTTATTCTTTTTATTAAAAAAAAAAAAGCCCCAAAACACCAAAGATGCCTTGAAGGTCTTCCAATTTGAAGACTTAGAATCCACTGTAATGCCATTTACCCCGAAATAGTTGCCACTACTAGAGCCTATATATACTCATTGCAACCAGGCGTCCAACACAAACAAGTAAGTAGTACCATCTTGTAAGTAGTTATTTATTTTCTCATAAACCCTCTTAAACTCCACTTTAGTAGTGTGCACATACATGCATACATATCTGATATCTGTTGTTGTTGCTATTGTTGTTAGTACGATGGGTTCCATTGGTAACAGCGAGGTTAAAAATCATAATCAGCACCATGAGGATGGTGGTGATAATGGGGTGAATTTCTCGATCCAGAGAGGGTTTGGGACGAAACTGAAGGAGGCGTTGAAGGAAGCGTTGTTTCCGGACGACCCCTTCAGGCAGTTCAAGAAGGAGCAGAAGCCAATGCGGAGAGTGATGAAAGGGGTGCAATACTACATCCCAATCTTTGAGTGGCTCCCTACTTACAATTGGCGCCTCTTTGTCTCTGACTTGATCGCTGGCCTAACCATCTCAAGCCTTGCTATCCCTCAGGGCATTAGTTATGCCAAACTTGCTGACCTTCCTCCCCTCGTTGGCCTTTGTAAGAATCACTATTTCACCTCTTTGCACTTAATTAGCGTGTTTGGCATCATCATCTTTTGCATTTAATCACTTTTGCCTACACATTCATATAATGTCTGTCTCAACATATGCAATATTAATTGCTTTCTTATTTCTATACTCTAGTACATACTCCTTAAACCATTGATTTTCTTTGTTCAGTATCCGCATTCGACAGCAATTATGTTTGACCAGACTTAGTATCCGATCACAATTGCCTCCCAAAGAAAATATATGTAGAAATGAAAATAATAATAATAATAATTGATTTTCTTCATCCTTTGTAAATTTGTGCACATGGTTCATGGATTGAATGTGTGTGAATTTTATCAACAAAAGATAATAGATTAATAAATTTTTATCTCTTCTTTGTCTATGATTGATTCAATCCCTTATCTGGGTGCTTAGACATTTACGTACTTCCTTTGACAGTTTTTCCTTGTGATATAAAGAGTGGCTATATAGTTATTCGATTTTTAAGGTTATAAGTACTTGTTTTCGATGAACTGATTTTTTTTATATAATTGTTAATATTATTAGTTTTTGTTAGTAAAAAGAATCAAATGTTTTTCTTAATCATTTAATCTACTTTATATCTCATATCTCTGAAGTGATATGTTTTGATTTGACTTTTTTTTATATCAGATTCCAGCTTTGTCCCACCTTTGATCTATGCTGTTTTTGGGAGTTCAAGGCACATGGCAGTCGGGACGATAGCAGGAGCATCGTTGCTTATTGCTCAAACCATACAAACCGTGGCAGACCCAGTAGAAGATCCAACGTTGTATCTTCATTTGATTTTCACCACCACCTTTATCACCGGTGTTTTCCAGGCTTGTTTGGGATTATTTAGGTAAGAACAAATTCATTTACCTTAAACCACCCTCTCATGTGGGCCTGGCCATGAAAAGTGATTCCATCGGTTAGGGATGTGTTTGGCACCAAGAAAGCAAAATAAAACTAACAAAGAAAAAATATGTAGCTGGCTATCCAATAACCATGTTGCCTCAAACTGAAGAAAATTATTTATTATGCTCCAACAGCTAATAACTCATGCATACCACTGGCTAGGTTAATTCAAAGTTATCAATTTCTTTGGTAAATTAAAATTTTCAATTATCATGTGTGAAGATTGGTCATGACACATGTGTGATTTTTTATTTTTTAATAAACACGTTTGTGATTTGAGATTATATGTAATAATTTATCTTGAAATTAGAATTTTATACAAATTACCCAAACCTCTACTACAAGTTTAATTTGAATGCAACTGAATAAGTTTCATTCTATTTTTGTGTGGTGGGTGATGAGAATGAGGAAACTTTTTGTAGGCTGGGGATAGTGGTGGACTTCTTTTCCCATGCTACCATTAATGGCTTCATCGGAGGGACAGCAGTAGCTCTCATCCTCCAACAACTAAAGGGCGTATTTGGAATGAAACATTTTTCAACTAAATCGAACATGGTCGAAGTGGTGAAGAGCATTGTCCGCAATAGACACGAGGTTAGTATAGAACAAATTGAAATTAGTGCCCCTTTATTTTGGCTTGACCGATCAAAATAGTAAAAGGTTGCCATACGAAATCCAATTATTGCATATAAGGATAGTTCCCCCTAAAAAATGATAATGATATCTCAACTCAATTGTAGCTTCTTTGAATAGAAGCATCGATCAAGTTGCAATATCTCACTTACCCACACGCACATATGTGCCCATCATTTTTTATAGGAGTAGTTTTTTTTTAATAATTATTCATTTATATATATTTTATCTTCACCAACGCACATGAAAGTATAACGCATAACTAATAAATTTAATCACTAAGGGCACTGATAATTTGACCAGAAACATTTAAATAAACTAGTAATCCTAGGACATGAGATTTTAGCATTATAACCAAAAAGAATAACTTTTGCATCTCTATATTTTATTATCATCTGGATGTCTTTTTTGGGGGTTGAATCAATTGGTACTGATGGGGCTCGAATCTTTGGCCCAAGAACGCAAGAGGAGGGATTGATCCGTGTCATCTTGACTTGATTCTAATTTTTTTATTTTTTTTAAGAAAATCGAATCAGGTTCTCCTATCCTTATAGAATAAAACATGTTTCATCAAATCTTCTTCATGGAAAACTTGCTTTATTTAGATAGGGAAAATCGTATGGGCCAATAATATCATAAAAAATACTTTCACTGGCTTAAAAACGCCTCACTATGCGAAGAATAGCCCATCAAGATGAAAGATCTGCCAGAGTCTTGATGTTAAACAAACCCCTCCCCCCGGCTTTCAGTTTTGCAATCTAGCTCGGAAACATCCCGCATGAAGTTCGTACCACAAGTTGTATGTTCAGCGGGTTTCATTACTTTTCTTCCATTCTGTCTGTGAAGATGCAAATTACCTACACCTAGACAGAAAAATCCCATGAAACTTCACTGTTTCCTAAGATTGGTTTTGGACTTTTCCAGTACAGCTTATGTGGAGGGCAAAGAACGCCACCTTCTACGGGCCAAAGCCATGGGTGAAATACCACTTTAGAAGAACTATAATTCTAACCTTGTGTCAGGACCTAAGGGCCTACACAACAAATGGTATAGAATACACACTAATTAACATGCATGACTCTTGTATAAAGACTTGACCAATTTTTCATTAATTCTATTTTTCCCTTTTAATTTCTTTTGTTTCATCGAAACAGTCCTCATGCTAATTCATATTTTAGAAAAAGAAAATTGTTATTTCTATATATAATTTGGAAATAACGTAGGTGAACTTCTTTTTTGATTTATTTAACAGATTAGGTGGGAACCTGCGGTTCTTGGCGTCATCTTGGTTGCTTTCTTGCAATTTACCAAGCACCTGGTGAGTACGTGCTCTATCGGAAGATATAGTCCTTCTCATTTCAGCTTTCTCTTTTCCATATATTTATTTTGATAAAGAACAAGGAAAATATTTTGATAAAGAACAAGGAAAAGTGGAGTGAGAAGAATTTTAGTGCCCCACTCAACCTTGTTTGACATTAAGAATTTCAATATCAACAGATTATGAATATAATAATTATAGCAAGAATACTAAAAGAGTAGTAGTAAAGTCACGTTAGACAAAGAAAATGTAGCAATATTTCACAAAAGACATACTTGGTATTTCATCATATATACTATTGGTATTTTTTTAATTAATTAAGTTAATACGTGTATCAAAGTTAATTTATTCTAATAGATTATTTCACCTTTTGATACAATTAATTTTTCAGAGGAATAAGAATCCAAAACTCTTTTGGGTAACGGCTATAGCTCCAATGGTGACTTTAGTAGTTTCTGGGGTTTTCACCTACCTCGTCAAGGGCCAAGATCATGGAATTCAAATTGTGAGTTAGATATAATTATTTTTTTTTTCACTTTCTAATATTTTTTTAAGTAAACTTTCTAAGAATCTTATATACCATAATTTCATTTTTTTTCTTATGTATGAAGTTGATTAATTATATAGGTGGGCCATCTAGATAAAGGACTAAATCCCTTGTCCATCCACTATCTGAACTTTAATTCTAAATATTTACCAGCAGTTATGCAAGCTGGTCTTATCACAGGGGTGTTGTCATTAGCGGTAAGCAACCAATTAGTTCCAACCAATCATCATCTTCAATACTATTTTTTCAATTTTATTTATTTATTTATCAATTTACTTAATTTTATTAGGAAGGAATAGCAATAGGAAGAAGCTTTGCTGTTGTTGATAATACACCTCATGATGGGAACAAAGAGATGATCGCTTTCGGCCTTATGACTTGTCCGG
>NC_038245.2:41842405-41908974 GCF_000004515.6 Glycine max | reverse complement strand
ATCAGAATCACACATAGTACAATTTAAAACAGACAAAAAATATAATTAAACTTAAAATAATTTTTATTAACATAAATAATAAAATAAATGAGAGAAAAATAAAGAATTTCATTAAAAATTGAAAACAAAAATAAAAAATATTAATTAGTTTTTTTAATCATTAACTAGTTATATAAACTTAATTACCCACACACCTTTATTTTAATTTTATGCGTATTTGAATATACGTCACATTTCTTTCAAAATCATGTCAATTTTGCATCTGACGTAGGAGTTTGTATCAGCTTCAATTTTTCCCATTCCTTTGGCACGTGAAAAACCTAATAACCCAGAACCAAACAAGCTAACTAGTAACTCAAACACGTAAATAATTGGCTTCCAAAAAATAATAATTACGTAAATAATTATAAATTAATTGAATTGAATTCCATAGGAACACAACACACTCATCTGACACTGTCTCCGCTTTGGTTGATGATCTCATTCAGACAATGTCACACTTAGTAACACAAAAAATCTCAATTTCAGGGACATAGATAGTGTTTAATGTTGACTTTTTTTTAAAAAAAAAAAAAAAACCTTTCTTTTTCATCATATGAGTAATACTCCTCTCCATGCTTGCTTGGTTTTCTTAGCCTTGACTCCTCACTTGCCTTGGCATCTTTTCAACATATTTAAATGATTCTCGATTTAAGTACACAACCCCATACCCAAATGACAACATTTGTAATACATAACTTTCATACTAGTATACTACCCAGTGAACCCGTATGCCCTTTACCTTGCCAAAGAAATATAAGAAATAAATTGCAGCACTCTTAGTGTGAGGTTCTTAAACTATTTTTTTAATTTAGTCTTTGAATTTATATTTACTTTTTAATTTTTTAATTAGATACTTTCTTCTAATTGTTTATTGTTGTTCCCGAAAATTAACTATTTGAGTCAATTATGTGAGTTATAGTAAAGTTCTTGTAATGTAAAATATATCTGAAGAAACTTATGAAAGAGTATTTGGGTTGAGTGAGTCTATAGAGGTCAAAATACTGATCAAATAACTTTGTTGAGAATATTTGGTTTAGAATTTGTATATGTGGAAATATTTTTTTTTCGGTGAAAAAAATCGTAAACAATATTGGATTCATGAACTAATTAGGACCTTATGATTATTTTATTTTTAGTAATGACAGTTTGGCAAACAGATCCAATTAAAAAAAATATTTGGGATCTCTTTATCAAAAGACTAATATCTTAACCTGTTTAACCGTCTTTTACATGCAATCTTTTTTCTTTTTGTATTTTTGCTATTTTGTTCTCCAATTATAAAAAAATTAATTTAAATTGATTTCAACTCTTAAGACTGCTTGAGAAATCTGATTAATTCCATCATCCTGTTTCTTTCAAGATGATTTTATTAATTTTATCATCATAAATATTTTAGTGTAATAAATAAATTTAGATAATTATGTTATTTTATTATTACATTGAGAAAAAGAATAAGAAGATAAATAATGTGATTATTCTTAATATGAAAAACTCTTTCAGTTTCATATTTAGAAAAACCCATATTTGATTTAGGTTCAAAATTTAGAGGCTAAGCTTAAATTTTACCGAGTGGGTTCAAGTTGGCGAACTCTTGGCACTTGGCAGGCTTGGTCTATTCTTTAGATCGTATACTAATAGCTTAAGTTGATTATTGACCAATTAAAAAAAAATTGAGAAAAAAAACCTTATTTGACTGAATTATAAGTATAAAATAATAATAATAATAATAATATATATTAAGTTAAATAACTCAACTTATCGAGAGGAATTAAAATCACAAACAAAAACTTTGAGTTACTAAGATCCGTCAAAGTCTTTTCAGGGACTAAAAAGTAAATCGTGACAATATATGGACTATTTTCATAATTTATTTTTGGGCGAGTTTAAAATCATAAAAAAAACCAGTATAAAAAATTTTAAAAATACTATTTTGTCACATGGCTTTATGTCAAACTAATAATGCATGTGAATGTTACAATATTACATAATAATCCAAGTTAACAGTGGAAACTAAAAGTGCATATAGAAAATTAATGAGAGACTATAATTGGTCCAAACTTTGTTAAAGAACTAGGCGAGGAATAAAAATATAATTAATTAAAGAAAATTAGGGGTGTATTGGATTGTAATTTTAAAGCACTATTTTGGTATAAAAAAAACATATGAATTTTAAAAGACTTTATAAGAATGTAATGACTTTTAAGATTTTTTAAAATACTTTTATAATTAAGATTTTGTAGTTTAAATTTTAATTAATTTATAAAATATGAATTCATAAGATTTGCAAAGATATTATGAATTTTTAAGATTTTAAATGATTCTATAAATTTGAAAAAATATTCAAAATTATCAATAAAGATTTGTGAATTTTGCGTACCCATTACTTTTAATAAAACTCATTTTATATAAGAAATCCAATAACTGGTACATAACAAATCAATTTTTTCTAACATATTTAGAAGCATAATAGACTTATTGTCCTCTAATCATAAAACATGTTAATTGCATAAAAATTATATACAACAATGTCTACCAGTCACATGAATACTTGTAACCATTTCCAAAATAACGATCTCACCAAACAAAAAACATGCTCGACAATTGTTTTAAATTCCATTTGTATATTTATCTACTTATACATGAGTCAACTTCTTACATTCATTTAAATTATATATTTCTGATGTTGATATATACTCACATTCATTTATATGTATAAACATTTAATTAAGATGCTCCAAATTCAAAAAATCGAAAAGATCTCTCATATCATGTGTCCTAAGATATGTTGATCATTGGTCGAAAGAGTAAAAAAATATGAATGTTTATCGTTTTCAACAAAGACACAAGAGATTATGTGTGATGAAAATAAAATATGTCAATTAGAAGGAAAATAAAAAAAGTTATGAAAATTCGACCGTTTGAGTAAGATTGTTTTATGTGTATTTTCTATTAAAAAAATCTCATAAAACCCATTAAAATCTATCGTAAAAAAAAATCCACCAAAATTTATATATTTTTAAATATTATAAAATTTATTTTAAGTTGTAAAAAATCTTAATTAAATACTAATAAATTTTAATAGATTTCTTAAAAAGTTATAATAGTCTTGATTCACAAAACTTATTTTTATTATTTAAAAATCTTAATTGAATATGTTAAAGATTTTTTTTTAAAAAAATATCTTTTAAAGTCTCTTGAAATCTTAATTCAATACTTCCTTAATTATTTATTTAGGTGATCCTTTAGCTTTATTTATTATTTATTAAAAATTGCTTCCTAAAATAAAATTCAGATACTACGTTAGAAATTCAGAAGAGAAAAAAAAAGACAAAATTTGTGGGCTGGTGGGTATCCGGATCCGAATATGGGCAATCGGATTCCACGAAAGTGAACTGATAAAAGCCTGACACGCTACCGGATTCAGTGCATTTAAGCATTCACGCAGTCATGAACTAGAGCCGTTAGATCAAGATCAGCGGATGAAATTTCGGATGCATATTTTAAGTCTGGATTACGAGGCAAAAAATGATTCGTCAATCTTCATCCAACGGTTAATATTATCTCACTGCGTGAATTCGATAAATTCCCGACCGCAGAAAATATGGGTTTTGGGGACACATTTGCGAATTAATATAGTACCCCTTTCTCTTTCATTCTCAAAAATTTTCTCGCAGACACTCTTATTCGAGCTCCAATTAAAAACCCTTGACACTGTAATACTACTTTAGCTTACTCTTTTATTTGTATTTTCATTCAGTAAAATCCTATTCTGTTTTTTTTTTTTAATTATTATTATTGTTGTTCTTATTGAAAAAAAAAATTATTGTTGTTATTATTTTCAGGTTGCGTTTGGCTAAAATGCCGGATGTTCAGACCCTTGTTAACGATTTTCTGAATCAGCTTAAGAAACGGTAATTATTTCCTCCTTTGATGCTGTTTGAGTTCAATGAATGGCGTATTTCGAGGTTTAGGATTTTATTTTTGTTATTTTTCTCTTTACGCGCGTGTGCGTGTGTGTTTGATTTATTATTTGTTTATATTTGTGATTTCTTATTTATTTGTTTTGCTGAGTGATGCTAGTAAAATTGAAGGTTCTCAGGCCACAGCGAAGCTCACAGCAGAGTTGCTCCGGTCTGTGATTTCACAGCAGCGAGTGCCACACACAAACCAAGCCACAGCTCTGATTAATGCAGTGAGGGCTGTGGGGGAGCAGCTTATTGCTGCTAATCCTGTTGGTATGTTAAGATTAATGTTTTTTTTATAAATTTTTTTATAATTTGTTTATGACTATAAATATGCATGTTAGAGATCCATCATTGACTAATGATATGGTCAAAATAGAATAGATATTAGATAAGTGAGGGGGCAAATCTTAATCTATAAGCTAGCTTTTGGGAGTTGAATTAGGCTCAAATCAGAATTCTAAGAAGGTATTAGAACCTATTTTAGTTGTTGTTAGGCCTATATGGCCATTATTGGACCTTTTGTGGTTGTTCAGTCTTGCAAACTTCACGCTTGAGTGTCTAGTCCCCCAGTGTGAGGGGAGATCCCCCATTGACTAGTTATATGGCAAAAGTAGTGTATATAAGTGGGTGGTAAATCTCACTCCATGAACTAGCTTTTGGGGTTGAGTTAGGTCCAAATTCTAATTCTCAGAATGCATTTTGTATTTATTGTGTTCAATGATTTATAACAGTTGAAGTATGTATTTTTGGGTTTATTTGCAGACTGATTTCCTAGATTAGTAGTTCTTTTGTTGAAGGATGTTCTAGAGTCACACGCACAAGTTTATTATGATTTGGGAATTATGGAGATTTATTTATTGTTTGCCTATCATGATTCATGACATGTAATGTATGTGGTTGCAGAGCTAGCTGTCGGAAATATCGTGAGGCGTGTTTTGCACATTATAAGGGAAGAGGATCTTTCCCTTGCAACAGCTGCTATGGATGGTTTGGGGGTATCAGCTGCAAGTGATGATGAAGATGATGCAGAGCGAGATGAAAATCCTGTTTTATCTGCTGCTGCTGTTGCAGCTGCTGCTAGAAGCACATTGCGTCCACCGTCATTGCAAACTCTTCTAGAGGATACATCTGATTCAGCTGCCCCTCCCCACACATCTTCCTCAGGGGGTGAATCTGATGGGAGAAGTAGATGTGAGGATTGTGCTAGGCTATTGAGAATTTTAGAACTTTTATAATATTTTCCATGATATATTATTTTTGCTTAATAGAAAAAGGCCTTCGCATTTCTGGATACTCAGAAATTCATGCCAAAATGCCATACAGAAGTCATTTTTTATTTCATTCTTTTACATGCAAAGTTCATGTAAGACACCTGATTTCATTTAGTTTTGATAAACTTTTGTTGTGCTACAAGTATTATTTTTTTCACATTTTTTAAAGATATTTTAATGCTTCATTGACATTACAGGATGTTTATTTGTTGATCCCTGTGAATAGTTAATAATGTTGTTTCCTTCTTAGGTGGCATTTGATGAAATATTTGTTCTTGCTGTTGTTTTGCTGTTCAATTGCATGTATTTTTGTGTTATGAGTTTTGTTTTCCTTTGTTACAGCTGTGGAAAAAGGTTCAAGAGGGAGGAAATTGAAGCATGATGTCATCGAAGCAGTCAATGAACTTATTCAAGACATATCTACTTGCTATGAACAAATAGCCGAGCAGGCAGTGGAGCACATTCATCACAAGTTCGTTTCCCATGAAACTACTATAAAGATAAATTGTTTATCTCTAGCTACTTGAAAGTGCTTGTTTTAAAACACTTATACATGCTTTTCAAAAGCCAGATTGTTCTGTGACTTTGAAAAGCTTGCATGGAAATTTTTACATATTTATAGATTATTTATTTTGAGCCTAAAATGTGTCAGAAATCATTCTATTTTATTTGGCATCGATACTAAGATTTATTCTGGTCATAAATGGGTATTTTACAAAGGGTTCCAACACCCAGGAATTATCCTCTTAATGGCTTATTGAAACTTGAAAGCTTTTGCTTCCTGAGTTGAGTATTCTTTACCAGGTCTTAATAGTGAACAGTACATTATAAACTGTTATTGTTATTTATAGCAATTGTATAAGAGGCAATGCATATGTTAAGTGCCCAATACATTCTTTTTTAGCACTTTTTATTATTTTGTTAATGGAAGAAGATTGGACTGAAATGGCAAAGTATAACAGAATTGGAAGATTCCAACTAGATTTTTTATGTAGCTACTTATATGGTTGAGTTTATCAAGCCACACTTTTGTTAAAGCTTCGCTTGGAGGCTGTCTTGTCTTACCCTCATTGTTTTTTAGCTTCCTGTGGAGTATGGATTACCTTAATGTACAGTATGATAGCATTACTGGTCTCAGATGCAAAACAGATAATAGTACCTTATTTTATGAATATATAGTAATTGTATTTGGGGTAGCTACAATTGGCTGACATTATTAGTCAAAGAACAATTTTGAAATACATAACATTACCTTAGAATATCATGTGTCTATTTGATAAATGCCATTTAATTTACAACATCAAACAATGGAGTATGGAGTCTACAATATTTATCTTTTTGAAAGTAACTCTGATGTGGCTTGTTTTCTTGTATATTGGGAAAGTAAGTTATTTTTCATGTTGATGTTTCTCAAATTTAAGGTTGTTTTGTGTTGCAGAAGATTGCCTAATCTACATGACTAAATTTAAGGTTCCATATATTTTCCTTATATTTTTTCTTGTATCCCTAGTATATTAATAACCAAGGAGAATGCTCTTCTGTTGATTTTTGTGATCAAGTATTATGATGATTTTTTCCCTTTTTCTTTAGTTTCTTTTTTAGATAGAAGAAAATGTTTTATTCTTTTTCTTATTATCTAACACTTCTGTTTGCACGATTTTCAGCGAGGTAATATTAACGTTAGGCAGCTCAAAAACAGTGTTGGAATTTCTTTATGCTGCTAAGGAAAAACAGAGATCATTTAAGGTCTTTGTTGCTGAAGGTGCCCCTAGGTTGGTTGTAGTGGCTATGTAACATTTGCATTTATTTGCAATGAACTTGTTTATATTCTTCATAAGACAATTTAATATTTACTGGGTGTGCAATCAGATATCAGGGGCATCTCCTTGCAAAGGAATTAGCCGCTAGAGGCTTACAGACCACAGTAATTACTGATTCGGCTGTTTTTGCAATGATTTCTCGAGTGAACATGGTATGTGAAAATCGTGGCATAATTTTCAGAATCAAGACTCATGCTATATTTAAGTTGATTTTTTTTATGCTGTATTTAAGTTGACTTAAACTTACCATTATATAGGTTATAGTTGGAGCTCATGCTGTCATGGCTAATGGTGGAGTTATTGCACCAGTGGGGTTAAATATGGTTGCACTTGCAGCTCAAAGGCATGCCGTTCCATTTGTTGTACTTGCTGGGAGTCACAAGGTGAGTTGTTAACATGTAATATCTTTGTGCCTCACATGCCATGTTCTAGGAAACAAGAATGCTTTTATGACTTTTGGTGTCTCCCCATAACTTCCTTCCTTTTGTTAAAATCTGGAAATAGGATGATAGTTTATTGCCAAATTCATGGGAGACAAATTATGAACTGTTTTTTGTGCATTTGGAGTTGAGAATTAGTTGTTAATTGATTTGGATAATACATTACAGTTTGTATATTTTTAAATTGAAATATCAAAATCAAAATAATACATAATTAATGTGGTGTTTTTAATTTGTTTTACTGAATTTTCAAAATGTATCACCAAACAATATTTGATAGTTCAAACCTAATATTAGACAAAAGTATTAACTTTTGCCCCTTTTCTTCTTCCTTTCTCTTCTTTAACTAGAAATGGAGGGATAATATAGAATAGTTAACCAACTATGAATGGTCAACCCAAAAGGTTTCATTACATGTTAGTCCTTCTTTAGGGTATTTAGAGAATTTATTATGGCATTAAAAGGCCAATGAGGAAGAAGAGACAAATGGTTTGAATGACTTTTGAATGTATATAACATACAAAATCTTTGAAATATAGATCTAAATTAAAAGTGTGTAAAATTTTTAGCCATTAGTTTAAAATAATGGTACTAAATTTTTTATTATCATGATGAGGTGATAGTGAAGCGTAGAATTCTTAATATATATCCATATAGACGCTAATTATTCCATTTCTACTAGTTTTAGAGAAACCTGATTTCATTTTGTGTTTTAAGAGTTGGTATTATCAGAGTTTGAACTCTGAGTGTCAATATATTTTTGAAAGCTGCTTAATTGTACTCTTGTCGTCTGCACAGTTATCTATTTCTAATGAATGTAATGTATGTTTAAAGTCTAGATATCTCAAACTGTTTAAATTGGTTACTCTTGACGTAATGATGGAATTTGTAGAGATTTGAAATTCTGAATTTAACAACATTTTGTGATGATAATGAAATAGCTGCTTCTTAGGTATTGACTTAATTAAGATGTGTCCAGACTCCAGATTGTGATAATATTACTAATTACTAATAATACAAAATACCTCCAGGCTTTCCATTAATTGCTTTTAAGGAAACTTTGATGCCATTTAGAATTAATTTGTGATCTCCTTCATCATCTCTTTCACCAACATTTTGGCTTTAGTTACTGGCCTGTTGGGTGTGATGGGGAAATTTCAAGTTTCGTTACTGGAGCATTAGCAATTTAGCATTAGTTAATATGCAGGGGGGTTTGATTGTATTAACAAATCGTGTTTGACTTATTTGGCTTAGGCCTTTCTTTGTAATTTCCTTAGTCTGTTCTGGGCACTTCTTGTGCTTTAGTACAGACTGTTAATAAATTTTGCTTACGAAAAAAACCAACTGTTCGGCTTTTGTTGAAATTTGCTATATTTTGTTGACAGTTGTGCCCTCTGTATCCACACAATCCTGAAGTCCTACTGAATGAGCTGAGATCCCCATCCGAGCTACTTGACTTTGGGGAATTCTCAGATTGCATGGATTCTGCAAGTGGTGCCGGTTCTCTTCATGTCGTTAATCCAACATTTGATTACGTGCCACCAAAACTTGTTAGTCTCTTCATTACTGACACGTAAGTTGAACTGAAATTGATTGGAAAAACTTGCTTTCCTTTATGATTGACTATGGAAAATGTGTTTACTAATTGGATTCTTTTTCTGCACTCGTTTGTTTGGAAATTACTTCTTCTTAGAGGAGGGCATAACCCATCGTATATGTACCGGCTCATAGCTGATTACTACTCAGCTGATGATTTGGTGGTGAAACGAAGACCCACTACAGGGAGTTGAGTTCAGATACCCCAAATTTTGTCCTATAAATGTAAGGAAGCAATTAACTATTTTTATACTTCTGTTTTCATTTTGTCTATGTTATATTGGTTGAGAGGACTGGTGAGACAACCATGTTAATTTCTGAAACAAATAGTTATGCGAAGAAGTTGGTGTTTGTGCACAGTCAATATTGTGATAGACTAGTAAAATCTGATCCGATCTGAGCTTATTGAGATGGGACTCTTTAATTTATTCATATATTATATAATAGAATATTAATTATTAATAATTAATAATAAAAACATTTCTTGCTCTCTTTAATTTAATTTTATTTAAACGTTTTATTTAAATTTAAAAATACCCATCTAAAGAACAGGAAACTTACAAGTTATTATTATTATTATTATTTATTATTATTATTATTTTTTAAAGCATCTAAGGCTTTGTAGCAATTCTTGCAATGGTTTTTCTGTTTTAAAGGAACATCTATATAATGACATTTCGGTGGTCCATTTTCAGGTTGTTGGTGTTCTCTGATGAACCATGAGCTAGAGATATTTGTGTAGTAGAAAATGAACCTTATTAAAAATGGTAGGAATTGAGGTGGAGAAATTGTAATCGTGGAAATGATATGGGAAAATACAAAGTGAAACAAGGAAAATTACATTTTTGTGGTTCTGACTTCTTGGACATAACATTGTCGTTTTAGTTTTGGGCCCAATCTTGGGCATTCAAGAATATCAACTGTCCCCATTTTTTAATTGTACATCTTTGTTTCCACATAAAGAAATGCTAATACTATTTTTCGTCTTTATATATACAAAATTCTAGTGTAGCTATCTGAATGTTACTTGAAAATGTGGTTGCGATAGTAACATGTTTTTTATTTGAACAAATGAAAATCGTAGACTTTTAAGCACATAAGGTCTAAGAGGATGGTTTTTGTCATGAAATGTGCCAGTAGTCTATTTTTGTAAAACATTTAATTTTTCATTTTTTAAATTAGAATAATCTCTTGAACTCTCCTTTCTTACATAATACCCAGTCACTTGTCTTGGTAATTTTAAGAGGGTTTTTATTTTTTATATTAAATTAAGTTAATATTTCTTTTCTTTTGATTAATTGTTCCTTAAAGAATGTGTAGTTTCTTTAATTAATACTAGTTTGTTTTTTGTAAAGTTTATGCTCTTGTGACTATTGAATAATAATTTATTAAATATGTTTATATTAAAGAGGTCTAGATAAATTTAACGAATAGATCAAATGAGGTAATCACATTTTACCTAAACAAATTACAAGTGATTCAACTTTGGAATAAAATTAGTGGCTGACCTCAACTTTGAGGGAGTATTTATAGCCAACTCCACATTTCTTATAAGAGTGAGAGTAAACTATAAGAATAAATAATTTAGGCTTGTGAAAAAACTTTACATTGTTATTTTAATTATAAAAATGAATGTTAGTTAAATTTTACAATGATTTTTAATTAGTTAATCATGTAAAACTTTTTACATTCACAATATATAACCTTTAAATTGAAACTATAAAATTGAAATTACTTTTTAATTAAGGGTATTTTAAAAAGTATAAATAAAACAGTTAAACAAATAAAAATAAACAATGGTTGGAGTACACCAATACATATGTACATAAGTCTAAGAATAGACCCTTACACATTCTACACCACATATGCAAATATTTTAATAGGTAATCTTCCAAAAGTTTATGTAAATAGATTATCTAGCCCTTCTCTCTCTAAAAAAAAAATCCCTTCTTCCACTCATCAGATTGTGTACTATACTCGCTTGAAATCTTTTGCACCCTATTAGCCACCATAAGCAATAAGGACTGATGATAAATACTCCGACTTGGATTAAAAACATTTTCATATTTATTGATTGGAAAAAAAATCCTTTAATTTATAAATTACCAGTATTTTGTTTATACGATAATCATTATTATACTTTTACTTTTCAATATTTTTCAAAAGGAATTGAAGTCATCGTCTTCTTTCTTTAAGTACCAAAACTTGAAATCTTTAATCATTGATGATGAAACTTCAATCTCTTAGAATGTGTTTAGATAGAAAAGTTTAACTGAGAAAAATAATTTATTAGAGAATTTGAATTTCTGTAATTTAGAATTCATTGTTTGGATGCTTTTTATGAAGAATTTAAAATTTTAGAATTTTAAAACAGAATTTTAAATAACTAAAAATCTGGAATTTCAATTTTCTTTTAAAAGGTGAAAAATTGAAATTCTCTTCTTACAGTCTTCTTCAAGAAACATTGTCTGAACTCCTAAAATATCGATAGAGTGTGAACATAAAGGATCACGTATAACTAACACATTTTTTTCATCCTCATAATTTTAATTTTTTTTATCCAAACATAAAATTTTAAAAATAAAAGAATTTCAATTGAAGTATTTGAAATTCTTAGAATTTTAAATTTCTCATAATTTTAAATTTCTCCATCCAAACATACTCTTAATTAATTGACACTAAAAATACTTCATTCCAGAAGATATGACAGTGCCTAGTATGAGTTATAACAGGTTCAGTGAGGAATTCTTTTAACATTTCCAGCATGAAAGAAGAAATTTTAGTCCCTTCAATTTCCTTTATTTCTCCTCCAAACTTACAAACCAAATAAGATATTTTGATTTCCCTCCCCTCCTACCAAACAGTAGGCAGGTCTCTTTTGTCATTCCCTTCATAAATTGATTACTAAAATTCTGTCTCCAATAAACATCGAATCTAGAAAAAGATGCCTTCCTAGTGGTAAAAAGTAAAAACAAATATTGACAGCAATAGGGAAAAAAGAGAAAAGGGGCAGAGAGTGTCTATAAGATACACTGTGATAGCAGAAAACCAAAAGCATTTAACTATACCAATCAAGAAAGAGGATTGAAAAAGTAAGCACAAATAGAAATAGTAAAAGAAATGTCCTGCTGCTGCTATTCCTCTGAATGGCTTGTGAGAGTTCTTTGTTACCAAGCTCAACATTCTTAGTAGCTTCAACAGCCTGTAAAAGGCGGCAGAAGAACTATTATATTTCTTGGAAATTGGAAATGCAACTATTTTTGTGCAGATTAAACATTTAGCACAGTACTTACTGCACTACAATGTTGAAACCTGTGAAAATATATACCTTCATAGTATGAATTACTAATACATAGAGTATGGATATTAGGATTTTTAGGTGAATAAAATACAGATTATTTATTTTTAGGATCACTGTGTTATCAAGTGGGATTTGCATAATATTTAGATTACAACAGAGATATGATAGATGGCGACCTTAAAATGTTCACAAAATAATAATCAAAAAGGAGAACAAGGGTGAAGAATATGATATGTTATCTAACCTGATCATACAGATGCTCAATTTGCTGAGCTTGATGCAAAACATGTGTAGACATGAGGTGATTTAGTGCAGACATCTCCACCATCTTAGTTTCGGTTTCTTGAACTGTATCGAGAAGACTAGTCAATTCCACCTACATGAAAAGAAACAATGGCAAATGGTTAGTTATAAGAATCTAATAGCTTACAATTAAACAAATGACACATGATAGAATAACTCCCACATAAACTCATAAGGAAATTGATTTTTATCACCTGAAGGGCACGTGTTTCATCGTCCAAGAGTTGCTGTTGGACTCTTAGAGGCTCAGAGCGTAACTCCTCAGGTTCTCTGAGCTCCATGTCACCTGACTTAGAGGTTTCTGCAGAATCTTTCCTGGCTACACGGTTAAGTTTTCTTCGTGGTATTGCTTTGTTAATAGCGTCCTGGAAGCGTACAGCTCTGAGCTGATCAAACTGTGCCGTAACTGAATGGAGTCTCTCACTTAAAATTAGAACCTAAAATCGGAGCCAACTAAACATTAGCATACAAACAAGCAAATAGCCATCTCAATTCATGAATGTATTAGTATTCAGGAGTTCAATGGAATAAAATTATCAACCATTGACTGTGCATATGGGATCAAGATGATTGTCTCATAGCCAGTGTTTTTCAATTTTATTTTTTTTTGGGGGGGGGGGGGGGCGGGGGGGGGGGAGGGCGGGGGTCCTGTTGTTATCCCATGTCTTGGAGAAAAACTGAAAGTAACACTACTCCGCAGAAAATGTGATTCATATTTTCATGATCAACATGGACAAAGACAAATAGATAAAAAAAAATATATGTTCCTTTTAAAGTATTAGAAAAGGATACAACTGCTGACCCACATAAGTAACTAATAACTGAAAAAATCAACAAGCACCATAAGTCCTTACCACCCCATGTTTGTGGGCAATGGTGTCGGCATTAGATTTTGTGGTTGCAATGCCAAGCCAATGTTTCGAAGTTTCCTCCTCTTGATTTATACTATTCTTAAGAATATCAATTTGTTCCTGGCAAGTTTTAATAAAAGTACTAACCTGCACCAAAGTGATTACAAAATAATATTAAGTCATCAGCAAAACTCTGCACAACTTTTCAAGGATGCTATACAATAACAGGATAACAATTCTTCTTGACCCATAAAGAGAGGAGACTAATAGAAATGACATATAAGTAGCTGAAGCCCAAATCACTTGGCAGGCTTAAAATAAGTTCAACTTATACATTGTTGTGAGTTGTGACTTTTGAGTGACATTGGAGTGAACATCAAAAACAAAACCAAACAGCCTATGAAAGTTCAACTTTGACTGATTTGTGGGAACCCCTACGGATGGAAGCAAAGTGAGAGAAACAATGCTATTTAATGATGATGGTGATAGAAGTGAAAGCATAAATTAATACCAGCCTAAGAAAGACCATAATCTAAATACATGTTATCCCCCAGCATAATAAAGAGAGGATCTAGAAGTTGTATGTGTGAAGGATCAAAGTAGAGAAACTGTTAGACAGCTGTTTGGGAAGTTAGTTAGTCTGGGCTGGCTACCAGATAGACTGTTGAAGTGATAGTTAATAATAAGGGGACATGTTGTATAGAAGGGTAATTATCTGAGAGAAAAACCAAGCCTTGGATTCAGTATTTCATCCTTGAGAAGGAGTTCTCTCCTTGAAGCATTTTTTTGCCCAAAACCTAAAGTGATACATATCTTAATCTCTTCTCTCTTTCTATCACTCGCTCCTTGATCAGTTTCTTGCTAATTTCTCTTTCTATTGGTTGTTTCTCTCCCTAGACAACATCTATAAAGAAAAATGACTTCACAGACCAAATCACAAGACTGTCTAAGTAAACAAATTCATGCCTTATCATGTACTACACAGTTGTGGGAAAGCTGTAAAGCATCAACGTGAAGCATAAAATTAAGTGAAATGTGAAACACTAAACTTTTGCTGAGAACCAATCTGATCAAATAGCAATATCAATAAGCACTACTATTTTCCAATTGTCAAGTATGACATTGACACCGCAATTCTTTCAAAACTAGTGTCCCGGCTTACTTCATGCTCAATGCTATCTCTCTCTTTTTCAGTCGTGCGATGCAGATCCGTGTAGTCCTTTCTATGCTTCAACAAAAACTGATCCAGCTCTCCAATACTCTCCAACTATAAACAAAGAGAAAAAAAGGTCACATTACATAAAATTAGCAATGCACAACACACAGCACAAACATAATCATAGTAGCTGACTAAAAAGAACAATATGAAAGCTGAGTCTACCGTCTTCAATGCGGCTTTGGAAAACGGGGACCTTTGCGGCGGTTTATGAATAATGAAAGATGCCATTACGGACGCCAATTTAGCCTGCCAAACGAATAATAATCACACTAAGACTCGAAACAATTCAAAGCTCAAACCAATAACCAATTACAATAAAATTGATCCAAAAACCGTAATTAGTTGATCCGAAACATTGCATTTCCACAAAAACAAAAATAAAACTAAAATTAACGATTTGGATTATGAGGATCATGAAATAGTGAATGAGAAATTGAGAAAAAAAAAAAAAGAAACCTCATCGTAGCCCAAAGAGCGAGCGGTGTGGCGCACGGCGTCTTTGAAATCTTCGGTTCTGTCCCTTGCTTTTCCCATCTCTCAATTGTCGCCGATCAATGGGAGTTCAAAGACAGAAAATAAAGAAACCAAATTATCGTGAGATAGGATACCACTCAATGAGATAGTGTCGTTGTGCTTGAAAGAGTGAATATGGGTCGAAGAAATGCGTTGAAGGGAGCTCTGCAAAACCTAACCTAAGGGAAGAAGATGAAGACGATGCCTTCTTCCAATCTAAACGTTTCGTTTCATACCATACTAGTGAAAAAATTTCTTCTTCCTTTCTCTTTACATTTAATTAATTAAAATTAAAATAAAGTAAAACTTCATAATTTCTTAATGAATGACTCAAGACATTGGAAAAATCCTAATACTAATGCTAACAATTATTTTAAATGTTATAACAAAAAGATTATTTTTAATGAGAATCTAATGACCGGTCAACTAACAAGTTTAACCATCCATCACTGATTTTTAAAATAATACTAATAGTTTGAATAAATTAAGTTTTTAGTTTTTAAACTTTTATAAAATTTAAAATTTAAATAAATTTAAATAAAAGTTTGTCTGATAAAGGTTACTCAATTTTTTTATTTAGATTTTTAATCTCTAAAAAAAATTTAATTAGTTACTATGATTTAATTATAAGAACTTTGTTATAGTTTCTGCATTTAAAATTTAGAGGATATTAGCAATAACTAGTTTTAAGAGATGTCTTAAAAAATATTTGTTAACTTTTATAATAACTTAACTTAAAATTGATTTTGACCGTAGAAAAAGAACACTTACATATATAAAAACTTTCCATTAAAAATAAATATGAAAATTCTTAATTCTTACGAAACATATGTAAACATTTCTTAGAATGTATTTTTAGATATATTTCTTATCAAATATATTTTAGATCAATGATAAATCTTATGAAGTAAAGAATTGAAGTTTGTAAAAAATGTTATGGTCTACCGGATAACAAGAGATCCTAATTAATGAATAAAATGTATGATAAAATAGTGAAATCTTATTCAATGCTTACACCAACTTTCTATATAAACTAAATTCAAATTTCATGAAGTTGTTTAAGTTATATTTTTGCTAATGTAACCTTCGTTTGCCAAATCTTAAAGCTGAGTTGCGAAGAGCACAGTTGTAAATGCAGAAAAAAAAAAGTAAAAACAAAAACGTAAAGAACAAAGAAGGAATGTGTCTTGAAATTGAATTGAAGCTCAGTTGTCCCCGCGTGAACTCAATAGAATTGCTCTGCCCAAAGGAACTGAGTGAGATTTTGACTGCACGGGGATAAGTAAGATAGTGGAGTCAACCAATTAGTTTCCCTTTTCTTTATTTTCTAACATTTCAAAGAAAAAACAATAAATAAATATATGTAACGACATTATTATATATTCAACTAATTTTTAGCATTCTAATTATAACTAATGTTACACCATTTTGTTTATACGAGAAAAAATATGTTTCAATCATTTGGAAAGATGTGAGTTCAGGTGGATTGGAAAAAGCTGAAGAGTGAAGAACCTATAAAGAGACACAATTCAGTGTTGGGGGGAGGGAATATACTCAGAGAAACAGAAACGAGTTTCAGCATCATTGTCCAGTCAAATTCAACATCAGTTACTTTCCATAATGTCATCACTGGCTGCTGATTTGGTTTCCTTGTTGTATCCATAAGAAACAAAATTCCCCAATAATAAGAATAATATAGAGTCATTGAAATGTTACTTTTTGGTTTCTACGTCCCTCATTTCACCTCCACAGTGTAAAGTATATGCTTTCTGCAGAAAACAGCATGAATCTGATTAGTTTGGAGCTCTGAAGCAGTCTTCTCTATGCTGTGCTTCCTTTCATGCACTCCTTGAGCCTTTGACCATTGCATGCAACTCTGGTCACTTGATCAGAGACACAACCTTTTTACATGAGATTGAGATCAAAATGGTATGTGAGTTCACCTTGGTATCTGTAATTCAGTGTCTCACGCAGGTTTTGCAATTTCTTTATTTATCATTTTTTCACTTCAGAATTTTCATTTTTTTTACCACTTTAATGCAGGACTTATGTTGGGTTTGAATGCTTTAAGGCTCTTGACACAAGTAAGGGAGATGGTTGTTGTAAGATTTTGGGTTTCTCTAGATACTCGAAAACTTTGATCTTTCCTTGTTTATTTAGATTTTTTTTACGTTTTTTTGGTTCCGGCTTAAAATGTCAAGTTTTAGCACCCAATCTTACTCGGCTTGACCAGGATTGTGTCTTGTGGAAGATACCTGCAATCTCATACAAAAAAATGTTAGACTTTCCTAGGAAAACTCAGAAACAAGGAATGAAATGTAAGAGAGGAAAAGAGAAAGCTCCAGTCAAAGAAGAAAACATAAACACATTGAGGAAAATTATAACTGTGTACACTGACCCTGATGCCACAGATTCTTCAAGTGAAGAAGATGATAAGTTTTTCAGCAATGGCTATCCGTTAAATGGTTGTTCTAAGTGGGTTGTCAAGGAAATTTCGCTTCCATGCATGCCAAGCAACTTACATGAAGAGAATTCTTCACAAGAAGATGCCAAAGGTGAAAAGATCAAAGCAAGTCTAGGCCCTTTTGCAAGTAGAAGGAACAGGAAACCATCAAGCATGTACAAAGGTGTTCCACGTAGTAAATGAGGAAAATATGTGGCAGAAATTAAAGACCCTATTCGAGGGATCAGAATTTGGCTTGGTACTTTTGATACTGAAGAAGAGGCTGCTATGGCATATGAGAGAAAGAAGAATGAGTTTGACAGGAAAAAGAAGTATTGTTTCATCCATCTCCATCATCAGTGCTTGATGTCAGTACTACAAAAGCTCCACTAGATGTTAATGACCTTAATGGTTCAGTCAAAGAAAAGGTCAACGTGGAAACAAATGGTGAAGATGGAGGCATTGATGTGGAACCAGTTTATAGTGAAGACAATTCAATTCTACATTTGCTTGAGGAGCCAGTTGTGCCATCATTGGTTGGTCACGATGGTTTCTATTTGGACGAAATAGAGAAAGAGGCGATGCTTCTTGGTAATGACTTCTATAATTTCTTGGACAATGACATGGAAGGTGGCTCTGTGTGGAATGTGGAACATGGGGAAGGCATCACACTTCCCCCTGTAGACAGTGCTTTTAATGAATTAACTTGGATTGTTGAAACTCTAAATTGGGAATGTTCCTAAATTTTGTAGTTAAGTTAGTGAAACTAGTGGTACAGTTATTACAGAGTATATAGGCAAACAAAATGAGTTTAGGCATGTTGCATTCAATTGTAGAGGCTTTGTTCTTCTGTCAACAAATTGTATCATATTTTCTTCAAACTAAGTGTGTCCTCACATCTTCAGTCTTTTCCTTCTTTCTTCTTATTATGTACACTTTGAAAAGACATTGCTCCGAACTGTACTTTATTAGGTTTTGGCTACCGTTAATGCATGGAAAATCAAAACAAAAAGAAAATGCCAAAGGAAAAAGCAAAAGCATTACAATCACAAGAAATAAATGTTCCCATCATGAAAATTTTTAGCAACTATTTTCCCCTTTCACGAAACATGAAAAAGATTAATTAAGAAGAATCATTTGAAAATATTCCGTTCATTCCTGCCCTGCTATTGGGGTGGCTAACAATGACAATCTACACAATGGTGTGGATTCTCATAAAATCTCTTGCAATTAGATAATTAGCATGAGATAAAACAACCTTTTAACTTGACATGGATCCAATGTTCATTATTTTTTCTTCACCTCTGTTGCACGGGACTCCAGTTGCAGGTTAGGGGATGATAAGACAATAAGACACATCTTTTGGTTGAATCAGATCACATAGTCTTATAACAAGTGTGTGCGCTTGGTTTTTGTTAAACTAGTCTAATGAAAAAAAAATCTTTCAAATTTTCTAATACACGTGTAATAACTAACCGATAAGCACAGCCTAAGCCGTTAAATAAAATTTGTGTTAACAAAGAAGAAAGAAGCTGACACAATGTGACTAAACTTCGAAGTGTAATGTGTAATTAGGGGTGTTAGACCTAAAAAGCAATATCTCATGAATTGATAAATATTTCACATGATATTTGGAGAATTGGAGTTTCTATTTGAAGGTGCTGCATAGAACTCTATATAAAAAAAAAATTAGTGGAAATGGCAGCCAATTTGTCTTGGAATATCATAATACTTTAGAAATACATCAATTGCTCTCTGAACCTCGTAATGAGAGGTTACCTAGCAAGCTCACTATGCAGAAAGTTCTTGATAAATTTTTAAGCAATTCCATGTTCCAAGCAACATCACAGCTAGAAAGGAGAGTTTGCACATCTGTTGCAAAGAGGTGTTTATCAGGTGCAATTCATTAGATCTCATGATGCTCCTTTACCACAAGGAATCAGCAGAGTAAGAAATCTTGAAAGGGATAGAAGTGGACATCAATGGTAAAATTCAATGAGATCTGCAACAGCGGCAATGTTTTGACTCACCTCCATCTCCATATTTGTTGATCAGCTTAAATCTCAGACCTCATACATACTCTTTGTAAACAAAATTAAGAATGAGATCATTCAGCACAGCGTTGGAATTGCATAATGAGGCCATCAGGATACATTGGCATTGTTTGCAAAAGCAAATTCACATACAACAGCTAGGTGGTCACTTCCCCATTTCTACAAGTCAAGAAAGAATCATAAAGATATTGATAATCCAAATCCACTGTGGAACAAAATACGTAAACACATTAATAGTCAAGGTTTCAAGAACTAGATTTAAGTAGATTACCTCACTAGGGAGTCCTCTAGATCTTCTAAGAGTATCAATGGGCAAGGTTTCAAGAACTCTAACTGGAATAAGATCCTCAGAATGCCTGCTTACAAATGACATCAGTAACAACTAACAAACAATTTGTAAATGCAAATTTTTTATGCTTAGTGTCAAACAATATAATTACCAGATATAATCAACAGTTCCCATGAACTTGGAGTGGTATGATGTTGCCAAGGGCTCCCCAATATCATCTCTTGTTCTATGGTTTCCCTGCAGCCACAACCACAACCATATGAGATTTATGAATATTAAGGGGGAATGGGAAATATCACAACTGTTTTGAGTATCCAACGAAAAAATTCTAGAGTTTCCCATATCAATATTTCATGGACAATCTTTATATCACAATCACAAAGAAGTTGCAGAAATATTTGATTTTAAAGATTTTATTGAAGTTGGAGTAGACTTGGGAATACAGCATACAGGAACACCACTATAAGCACTGCAGAGTTTGAGCTGGTGCTGAAGACGAGTGACTCCTTCTGCCCCAGACGCGAGTCTTAGTTCTTCCACACTCCATCTGTACAATTGTCTTGAAACAGACATTGAAATGCTGCTCCAAATACTCAAATAATTAATAAAGAATACTGAATACCTAAAATTTGACATAATCAACAATGGCAACTTCCCTCTAACATTGGACAAATAATAATAATAATAAATAAATAATAATATACTTGAAACACAGGCAAGAAATTAGTTTTGAGTGAATCTTGCTTGGGAGGAGAGCTCTCAGCTCTATCAGTTATATTGCAATATGGTACAAACATAATCTCGTAATTAGGGAAGGAAAATTGCAAAATCAACAAGATGTTCTATCCTAATAAGGTGCAGCGTATAATTACAACAAAATTTAATGCATAACCAAGGAAATAATCAACAACAATAAAGGCAATACTATCATTATAGGCATGTTTGAATTGCAGTCATGTTCAGTTGAGCATCAATCCTCCATGAGTGTAGAGTTCAGTTGAACGTGCATTGGAAAGTGAGATTTCAGTAAAACAAGCACACACTATCATTCAAAGCAATAAAAAAACACATTATAAATATCAACAATCAACAATAATCTACAGTCTTGCAAATAAATGGTCATGAATCTGTTTCATAATTGATAGTTGCCTTGTTCTTTAGGAGTAGCAGGAGGGGAAGTTATAACAGATAGAAACCGAAAATAAAAGACTTAACAAAGACTAAAAAACAACCTAGCGTCATCACCAATCTGTGATCTGAAGACTCTGTTAGTCTGGATTTCAAGCTGTCCTGACATATTTCTGCGATCATGTAATTGGATGTCTAACTGCAATAAATGGAGCAATACTTATAAACACTGAATACTCATTAATGGATTTCTCCCCTCAAAGAACAAGCCCCACCTCTAACAGTGTTTGGATAATAGAATGGAATGGGACAAGTAGGGATAAATTGGACAGGCAGGGTAAGGAATGGAACAAAGCTAACTTTCCCTTTGTTCGTAAGATTAATAAGGGCAAGAAACCTTTAATTTCTTCCAATTCCAACCAATTTTCAGCGGAACAAAGGGTGAATAGATGCTCTTGAATTCCTTTTCCATCCTACCTATTTTCAAACTCCCAAACAAGGGAGTTTGTTCCCCACATTATCTGTAATCCAAACACAGATAAATTACTTACTCAAGGTCTGAGACTCGGCAAATAGTCAAATTTCTCAGATACAGCACAACAATAAGCAAAAAGGCTTGAGAGTATACCATGACAAGGAGATGCCAAACTCACCTTTGATGAAGAAAGAAATTTATATATGGCACTCTGACAGTGTGAGATGAAAAAAAAGAATCAATGAAATAACAGCATATTAGATAGCAGATAACTAATTTGAAATTGACCAATCACTAAGTATAAAGCAATACCATACCTGTGGAACACTATTTAAATCCCCAGCAATAATAACAGGAATGTTGCCCCATTCTTGTGACAACTTGTAAGCTTTATCAAGTAAAAGTCTGACCTATCCATTATGTCATGTAGCAAGTTCCCAGAATCAATAAAATAGATTAGACAACTTAATTAACTATAGACAATTAAATGCATTTTGTTTGACGTAAAACGCTTTGCACCAACCCTAGCCCAAGAAAAAAATACTATTAAAAAGTTAAAAAAAATGAATCACAAACACAAAACACAAATGCCTATGCATGCAAAATCAGCATAATGCTACCCATCTAGTTAAGAAAATTCAAGAAGTACCTGGCCCAGTTTGATGTCACCACGATTTGGGTTGAACAACACGTGTATATTTCCTACTACAAATCTTCTTTTTCCGGTGGATGGTGTCCTATAGATGTAGATCAAATTATGAAAATCATTGGCCATGAAATAGGCACCATGTGTATGAGTGTGTAAGAATATGGGAATACATGAGTGTATACATTATTCTTTCCAAAATTTTCAGTTTTAAACTAGCTTTGCTGCTAAAAATTAGGGATAACATAAAGGTTTTAAGAAGAGTAGGAAATAATAGAAACTAGTAAAATAGTATACATTAGTAAATAATAACCATTCCAGGGTAATGGAATGGAAACACTCTCCAAGTGTTAAACAAAAGATATGTCAAAGACAACAAATAACTGTGTTCATACTACCCATTTTAGACATCTGAAACTTACATTGTTGTTAGGTTACATGCATCAGATTCTTTCTTATCATGGTTTGCCTGTACATTGATAATGAAATAATGAGTTATAAGATATAAAACCAAAACCTAAAACAATAGGTTTCATCGCAGCAAGAACTCATGTATGCATAGTATACAGGAGGTAAATCAGAATTTAAGAGCGAGGGTAAAAATTTGCATCAAAGATCATAAATTCAATTCTTCTAATAAAAGACAACAGAGCAAATATAAAATATTGGAGGGAAACAACTTAAAAAAATAGAAACAATACCTCAAAAACACAAAGCTGAGCAACATTGTTACGCATACCAAATCTTTGAAACTCTATATCTTCTTGATGCAAAAGTTTGAATCTGCATTCACATTCCAAAATATACTTTAATTAGGCCAAATTAAGAATATTTTCTCAATTGCTATGTTCTATTTGCACATTTTCTAGCTATTGGTATTCTGTTGCATCAAGGAATACTTGGGCATATCATTTACTTATTGTCAAAGGTTAACATTGTAAGATATTAAATAAATTGATTAATATAGGATACAAAAACTCAATTACTTATGGATAAGGTAAACCTACAACTTGTCTTTCCAAAATACAGCACATCCATCTTGTGCTTCTCCTGTGCGAGCCTGTGACAAATGAAAATAATGACCCAGATAAGGTACTTGATTAAATATTTGGACTTTTAAAACTTCTACGATAGTTCAAATAGGTATGCAACATACCTTGTAAACACCTTTAAAGCCACTGTTCTGGAAAAGATCATCCAGATCATTAAAATGATCAACCTCCTTCAGACACAAGATTTATGAGAAAGCAATTCTTGACAATCCAATTCTACAATGCATGAAGTTAGCTTACAATTTCAAGCAGGGAAAAATTACTAAATCGGGTAAAATTAAGATGTTTGTGCCAACTGGAATTAACATCAGTGTAACTTGTATCTCAGCAAATCCTACGTAACATGCTCAGAATATCAGAGTCACTAGCTACTCTTTTCTACCTTTTCAAAGCTCAATAGAGATGTATAAATCCTAGCAATAAGAAATGATTTAATGTTTGTAACAAGATAACAAGTAGTGCTGTTATTCAATGTATAACAAAAGGAATCACTATTAAACTACCTGGAAGCACAGTATGCTGGCATTATAGTTATTAATCTCTTCAAGTATGAGCCTTTTCCGCCTGTCCCACTCCAAGAAACTATGTGGAATGTTAGAATACAGATCTGGATGGTTTGATGCATTTTCAACACCAAGTATATTGTATGAAACAACCAGAACCTTATCTGCAAGGGAAGGAATGGTTCAAAATAGCAAATACGAGGTAAGCACAATTTAATCTAGAGTTTAAATGACAAAAGGTTAACAGTGGCTCCCAAATTTTAGAGTAAAGTAGTAGCTATCTTCATCATGGACTGTTTGTTAATGTGAAAAAAAAACCATAAGCAAGCAAATTCCTTCTTCTTTAAATTCAAGCCAATTTTTATTTATTTATTTTGTTGGCAAATATACCATCGCCCCTCCTAAAGCAACTGAAATTTGGGAGAAGGCACTGACCAAAATATATATGAATATGTAGAATGGTATCTGGCAATTAAATTATCCATTTTATACATTTGGTGACAATCTCTACCAGAGAAATATAAAACTAAAATGCTAACTTTTTCCTTAACAGGAAAAGAACCACAACAAACTGTATTCGCATTTCTACGCAAAATTAGACCAAAGCACAAAAACAAACACACCCACATGTGTAATGAATTTGGATGACATTTGAATACAATTTTTCATAGTGAAATAGAATTCAAAGTATTATCCTTTTCATCCAATAGCATATAAATTTCTTGAAATTCTGACCCATGCAATTGGAAAAATCTTTCAAAGAGAAAACCCATCTCCTGGAACACACTCCACAATCTGAAACAGGGGCTTCCAGCTGAGGTGTTCTCTGCTTTGACAGGTAACAAGTACTTAAATTTTCCAGTGGAGGACTTCCACAATCGTGGCCTGCCATGCTGCTGGCCAGGATAGATGACGGCGGCTGCGGCAGCATATGAAATCAACTAGGTCTAGGATTTCATATTCACTCGGGAAGACAGTTACTGCTTCTTAGGGACACACAGTAGGGTGTCATTCACAGGTAGCTATTTTACATATCTTTCCATATCATCATGTAGGTAGCATTCATAGAGAGAATCCACTTAGAACACACAAATAAGATACCGTTTAGGCGTTTACTAATTGTCACAAATATTAATTAATTCAAATGCCTCTTCCTTTCACCTAAACCCTCCACCAAATAAAATAAATTCCCCAATTTTACAAAAGCGATATCGGAATCCATCAATTGGTAGCTATCTTAATCAATTGTGTGTGTATGGCTTTTTGTATATTCCAAAAGCGCTTTTTCTATCATTTTGAATCCACTCTCAGTTCCTAATTATCTCCTCGTTTCCACACAACATTACACAAACGGAACACAATTGGCACCGAATGCAGAATTTCAAAGTGAAATTGAATTCGAATTAATGATGTACAAAAGAAGATAGGTGCTATGTTGTATTTATAATTCTGACCCGTGCAATTAGAAGAGTCTTTGGAAGAGACAACCCATCTCCTACGACATTCCAACGGAGAACGTCTTCTTCTCCGTTTGGACGGAGAATTTTCCGGTGAAGGCCTCCCACGCTTGTGCCGCACCATATTTGCTTCGGTTCAAACTGAAACTCAGAACGTGCGAGTGCGACGGCGAGATGGAGAGCGTGTGCGAGGGCGACGTGCTCGAGTGTCCAAACAGCACGACAATCAGGAGCGCCGGCGACGATAAGAGAACAACGTTGGCCTGGGTGCGCCGGTGGTGACGGGTTTCGCGGATGTGAAAGCTAGGGTTGTGTCTCTGTTTTGATTTTTTTTTTAAAAAAAAAAAAAAAATTAAGTTGCAACGAACCTAGCCGGTTGGCGCTGGGTAAGACCAGTTCGAATGCAAGTTAAGCTGATAAAACCTCCGATACGTAGTAGAACCGGTCGGACTAGTCAGATCGTTCTACGTTTTAAAATATCAGCTAACTGATTTAAATGTGTTTGATAATTGATAAATGTCAAATGAGATAAAAAAAATATATTTTATATTTTTAATATTATAATTTATTTTAAATAACTTATAATTTTAAAAAGTAAAATAATAATTTATTAAATTTTATTTTATAAAAAATGGAAAAAAATTATTAATTTTAATTATACGGTTTAAACTCAAAATTTTCATTTAAAAAAATTAGAATTAAATTAATTGACTTTATTGGAGTTATATTATTTAAAATAATTTTATTTAAACTTTATTAATAATATTATTTTAAAACAAATTAATAAAGCCTTTTTTATAATTTTTCTTAAAGATTTATTTTATTATTTATATAAGAAATATTTGAATATGTATATTTCTCACTTGTATGATGAAACATGATAAAAATTATATCTTCTAACTGATAAAATAATTTTTTTTTTGTGTGGTTTCAGTGCTGTAAAATGAAGTACATATAATTTTGTTTTTTTTTATCATATTTTATTTAACAAACAAATATTTTAACTATAAATCCAAATAAATAATATAATAAATCATAAAAATAAATTGTTTGACATTAAATAAACTAAAAAAAAAATAGAATTTCAAGTTGCATAATAACCCTGAATATGCCATAACAAAGAAAAATCATGCATGGAATGCAAGAAAAATTTCAGTACATATTAATTACTTTGGTGCTCATACTAAGGTGACATGCAAAATATCATGAAAAAACTACTAAGACTAATTAATTTTAAAAAATACAAAATTGAACTGCATTTTATAATTAACTAGTATGATACTAAGGCATATGCATGGGTGATATTGATGTTTACACACTTTCTAAAAGCAAATAAACAATAAAATGCATACCATCTCCTTCCCATATTTTCTAATGTTAAGGATTTTTTTAAGTAAGTTAATGTTTAAGGTTATTACACATAGATTAATAAATATTTAATAGAATTAAAATTGTTATATTTGGACTAAAATGTTTTTATTTAATGCTTTGATCTTTGATACTTATATCATTAGTAACAGGTATTAAATAAGAATATATTTGAGAAAAAAAAAATATTTTAGAGACACCCATTATGCTATGAGACATTTAGGAAGAGAGAGAAAACATATAAGTATTATAGGATTTATGATGGGATAAGAAGAGAAAAATAAAAAAATAATAAAAATGTTAGAGAGATGTTTAAAATAAGTGGATATTTTTTTTATCATTACTCTTAAGAAAAATATATTAGATTTTAAAATCCCCAGTCATCAATTGTTTTAGGAAAAAAAAAACATCAAAAAGACATGGGAAGAAAATAGTATTAAATTTACCAAGGTTGTTGCTTATAGAGATTTTTTTTAAAGGTCGTTGCTTCTAGAGATGTTGTGCATAATATATTGTTTACAAAAAGGTTAAACTATGAATTAAAAAACTGAAAGTGCTAATATATTAAAATGTTAACTGATAGCTATGAATCTTAGGCTTTATCAGCAACAAATTTTATCATGCATAATATCCTGTGATCCCGTTATAAATCTAAAAAAAATATCTGATCGATCTGTTACATTCATATCTCATTACACACAACAGATGTCATAAGTTAGTTTGCTCCTATTGTTCCATCAAACTCTTGAAGATTTTATTATATCATCATCAAATTGACATTAACATTGTACTAAGATTCCCTCTATACTACCCCGATCGAGTTACTGCGTTGTAGCACGCAAAATTTGTTCCCTCTGCTTGTCTGTGTCCCCTTTTTTTCCTCCCTGTTGTTTGTAAATTTACAAGAAAGGATAAGATCGTCATGGCACCAATGATAGGGAATTTATTGAAAGGAAAGTTGTAGAAGGGTGCTAAAGGAGGCTCTTGGAAGAGACTGGTCACTGTTCATAATATTGCAAAACCAGCACAAAATTAAATAGCAACATTTTTGGCTGCATCTATATGTGTCTATGTGTAATTTGTGGTTTTGATGAATAGAGAATTTATATATGGGCCCAAACAAAATGTAGGAAATTTTATGGTAAACTATTCTTTGGACTGATTCCTAGAATGTCAACATTTGTAGTTAATTTGTGATAATTTCACTATCTAATTGCTCTTGTATATGTTTTCACATCAAATTGCCTCTCATGTATGGAAATTTGAGTGAAGATATTGATTTATAAGCATAACCAAATGACAGGAAATATCCATTTCACTCTCTTGGTTGGGGTTATATACATCAATCAAATAAATCATCACCATTTATATATATAAGATCAATGCTTACAAAGCCCACAAATTAGAAAATCATGTGATTGGCCAATAATGGAACGGTTGGTGGGACTTTAATGCTCAAAAAATTTGAGCCACCAGTATAAGATAAAAAAGAGAAAGCAAGGTGAAATCCCCACATAGTAAATTTAACCATATTTTTGGACACACTCAATAACAAAACATAAAGCATAAATTTATTTCTGGTTCAAATTTCTGTGAAGCAAAAGTACCAAACTCTAAAGCTGAACTCTTCCAAATTAGTCAACTGGAACCATATATTATTCAAACACAGGGCTGCATCTATTGGTGGAAAATGCACCGTGGCAAATGAGAAAGTTGAATTGAAGGCAACCACAGGCCAAGTGAAAGCAACGTGAAGGGAGGACCGCAGAAAGGAATTATTGAATTACAGTTGCAACACAACAGAAAAGGTCTTACTCTAACACACACACACACCAACAACACTGACACTAGTAGACACTCGCACATAACCTGTTGGATCCACTAGAAATCCCATAAAAGGAAAGGTAACCAATAAGAATTCAGATAATAAGATGAACATCAAAGCTCCAGCCAATGAGCTTTGCGATGAGACCAAGTCGTGGGTCCCTAAGACCTTCACCCATTGTCCTGTAGCAAATTACTAAACTTCTTACGTGGCTAAACCTTAATTACATTGGACAAATTAATTGTATAACTTATGACTATTATAGTCTTAATTAATATATATGACACATAAGTATTATATTAAATTGATAATCTCAATTATATGTCAGATCAAAACCAAAGACACGTGGTATGAGAACCATAGACACACATTGGTTTGAGATTACCCAGAAGATTGAACTCAATTGATTATTTAAATTGTGTAAATTATTGTAAATTTTTTATATCTAAGTTCGACTTACCTAAAATATATAGTAGTTTGAGACTATAATAATTTCTCATTACACTGGGGGGGCAAGGAACCAAGTGAGTAAGAACAAACTATAAGACCCCACTGTGCTTCTCTCTCATCACATTTTCAAGTCTCAGCATAACCAATAATTGAAATTGAATCATTTGGGTCTCTAGCTAGATACAAACACCACCACCCCTCTTTCCCACTCCTCAACACTGTTATGATCCCTTGTTGGTAACTATTCAATTTGCACTTCCCTTCGCAACCAAGAAAATCAGCTCCTATATGACCAACGAAATGAAAGAAGCAAGTGCCTTAGGAGCTAGAACAGCACGAGCATGCGAGAGCTGCCTAAAAGTAAGAGCAAGGTGGTATTGTGCAGCTGATGATGCTTTCCTTTGCCATGGCTGTGACAACATGGTTCACTCAGCAAACCAATTAGCAAGCAGACACGAAAGGGTGAAGCTTCAAACTGCATCCTCCAAGGTCAACTACTCAGTGACCCCTAAGGTAGCATGGCACAGTGGATTCACACGCAAGGCAAGAACCCCTCGCAGCAACAACAAGCACTCATCGCTGCAACAACAACAACAAAAACCATTACATGAAGAACAAGGAGAAGAAGAAGAAGTGTTTTTCAATAACACCATCATTAGTGTTCAACCCCTTGTGCCTGAGCTTGGAAGTGAAGAGCCATTGCTTAATGATGAGACCGAGGAGCAACTCCTGTGTCGCGTGCCCGTATTTGATGCTGAGCTTTGTAGCATATACAATGAAGTGAAGGACGAGGTTAATGTAGCTGGTGGTGAAGTAGCCTTTGACTTGGAAAACTTTTCTTCTGAGTTTCTACCAACAGATATGGATCTTGCTGAGTTTTCTGCTGATGTGGAAAGCTTACTTGGAAACGGGGTTGATGAGGATTCACCTGTGAAGAAAGGATCAGAACTAGTGCTTCTTGATTGCAAAGAAGAAGGAGATGATGAAATGGATGCATGTGTTAATGGAATTGGAGCCAACAAAGATGCAATGGTTAAGGTCAAAGATGAAGAAGAACTTGATGCTGATGATGACACAGCTTGCCATTTGGATTCGATTCTTGACATGAATAGCGAGGCCTTTAATTGGAATATTGCTGAGTCAGAGTCACCTGCACAGGCACAAGAAGATGAAGTGAGTAAAGTGGGAACCAATAAGAAGGACATATTTTTGAGGCTAAACTATGAAGAAGTCATTACTGCTTGGGCAAGTCAAGGTTCTCCATGGACTACAGGAACCCCACCTAAGTTCTTCAACTCCGATGATTGCTGGCTAGACTTGGTAACTTCTCTTCAACCCTCTTTGCTTATGCAGCAGTATCTTCTTGTGTGTTTGGTTTGACTTATTTTTATGAGAATAAATTTTTCAGTTTTCTTATAGTATCATAGCCGATCTCATATATATCTGGCTAAAGGAGGAAGGTTGTGTTGCGTCTTCAGTAACCGATGTAAAATTCGTCGATATACCTGAAATCATTCGTAGGGCGGAGATGTGTTATGCCTTCGGTAACCAATGCAAAGTTCGTCGATATACCTAACATGAATCGCTCACAGTGAGATAAAATTTTGTTGTTGTGGATACATGAGAGCTCTCAAAAGAAAACTATTATATATTTTTTATTTTTTTTAAAAAAGAAAAAGTCTCTCAACAAGCATGCAGCTACTCAATTATGCACAATTGTATTGTATAGGTGGCCGTAGCTCCTTATGAGTTGTTTAATTACATAGCTGTGTTTTTAGTTTTTGAAGTTGCAAACCAAAATACTGAGTTTTTAAAAAAAATTTAGAAATGACCATTTAAATTGTTTTGAAGCTCAAACTTGATCATCACTGTTTCTATAGTTGAAATGAAACTTTCTAATTTTTATTTTATTTTGTTAAGGGTTCGAATGGTGGGGGTGTTCAATGCTATTATGGGGAAGTGAGAAGCTTAAGAGTGCATGCAGATGGGGGAAGAGAAGCAAGAGTGTCAAGGTACCGAGAGAAGAGAAGAACGCGTTTATTTGCAAAGAAGATAAGGTATGAAGTGAGGAAGTTAAACGCGGAGAAAAGACCTAGAATGAAAGGTCGATTTGTGAAGAGTGTTCCTTTGTTGGAGCCACTGCTTTGCCAGCTTAATTATCAATCATCACCACTGACATGATTGATCATCAAAGTGATCAAATTAATGGTTAACTTCTCCAAGTTAATTTGATTTTATGGAAAAGTTAATTTTTAGATTAATTATTAGTTACTTGGTTTTGCCATATATGTACAATATCATCACTAGGTCAGGTTTCTCTTGCTTGGGATATTTATTTCTTTCTCTAACAGGTCTAGCTAGTACTAATGGAAATGTGGTAGCCCCTCTCAGCATTTTGAAGGCTTTGGTAATCAATTTCAGAAGCCCTTTTTCAATGTTGCTTGATTGTCATCATATGAATAAAAATCTGTAACTAATCTATATGCTGATGTTATGTTTACCTTTTAACTCTTTGAGGGTACTGATTAACAGTGTTTAATATATCGGGTACTTATATCTACAAGTTTTACATCTGCTTTGCATATAGGAATTGAAGAAGAAGGAAAGCAGCAGGTGAAATGGACTATATAAAAGATTAAAAATACTCTTCAAATATTTGAACTAATTCACTATCAAATGTTATAAAGAACAGATACATGCATGGGAAATCTTAAAATGGTGGATACAATGCAAATAGCTTACACACACATATGGCATAGACTTATATATAGAGACTAATTAACTAGCATACTAAAGAGAATATATGTAATTCAAACAACAATTAATGAGTGTTGCATCCAACTAACAATCGATTAATTTCTCTTAAATTGCTAAAATTTTGATACTGATATTATAGTGAATATAATTCTAATTAAACTTCACTGAAATGTGTTGCTATCAACCAGCTTGATGCTATGTGCTTTTGGAGATTTGTTGGTTCTCCCAAGTTTGTCGGTTCAGAGATTGGTTGGTTCTTTCAATTTCGTGAGCTTGATTAGTTCTAGATTGGTAAAACTATCTACGTTTTTTTTAGTTGCATGAATCAACTAACATTTGTTTTACATGAACCAATTAACTTAAACCACTACATTTGAAGTGAATTCAAATTCGCTCCTGCATATACCTAGCCACACTAGAGGACAAAAATGTGGCCCAATATATGGTAATGGTGAGCTAAGAAAATACAAATGTTAAGATCGAGCATCCTATCTTGTATATGATTTATGGATTTATATTTATGGAGAATAAAATATTTAAACTTTTAAGTGTGTGTGCAACTTCAAACATTCAAATATTAAAACCACAACACATTATTCAAGACCATGGTATGTGTATGATCACAAGATACATCAAATATTCAAACCACAACACTTCCAGACCATGATATTAGTATATTTTTTTAATACTCAAACACCCTCATGATGCCTATGTTAACGTCCATGGTGTGTGTATGATCAACTTCAAAATTTGTTTGATTGGTAATTTGGTATCTTTAAGGGACACTTGACTATAAGGATGACAGATCTTCACATTTGAGTATGATTCTCTCTCATCAATATGAGGTTCATGTTCAAGCAAAGGCTCATTGGAAGGCTAGGGTCTAGGGGTCAATGGACTAGATCTTGAGACGGTGATATGGATAATTATTTAACACACTTTGTTTTGATACACTCAAAATACATCATGTGATCCATTGAGATGCACCAAAGCAAATAATAAAGTGCATTAAGTAATACTCGAGGATATGATATCACAAAAACTAAAAAAATAAAATGGAATGGATTATAGCAGAAGCTCAAAATGGTAAGTGGACCATTACATCATTTCGGCCATATTAATTTTGTGAGGAAAATATAACTACTTGACTTACCCCTCCTTGCTATGACCATACTCTTTTGTTTTTTTGTCAGCTACGGACTCTTTTGTGATTATCACTTTTTCTTGTTTGGATCGATCCCTTCCTTTGGCAATTGAAATTAGCTTAACCTCACTACAAAAAGACTTACATAGTATTTATAAATGATGTTTATTGTTAATTTTCATTAATATAAATTTATTTAACAAATTTTAAATTATCACTAAACATGTAGATCAATTAATACAAAATTATTTAATCTTAATCAGTGTTCTCAAGGTTAGATATACAATTACATTAATTGCTTAAAAAGAAAATTGTGTCCTTTATAATAATCCAAAACTCGAGCAAAATTGTCCTCCTATATATGTTAGGTACCTACTTGACACAAGACTATGCAATGTGACTAATAGATAGATTTTGTCCTCTTATTATTCAAACGAATAGCATGAATTGAACAAAGCAAACAAAAGCAAGAAATGTCTCCAAAGATAGTGTACGTACACGTATACAGGCATGCATCTCTATAAGCTCACATTAGGTTCTTCTCTTTATTGCACTAGCTTAGTCACAATTAGAGAGTGTAATGGCTAATCTTAATTCTAGTTATTGTTCAATGCACGATCTGTCTCATGTAGCTTATAATCAATTAATCATAATAATGTTGTGATTTTACTTTCATATGATCAATGTGAAACAAAAAATTGCATGATGTAACATTTATTTTTATTTTTTTATTTTTTGTCCATGGGTGTTTTAATATAAAAAAAATTAAAACTTATATTCTATCAAACTTTCATGTCAAAGCCCAAAAGTCTAAATTAGGGCTATAAAAAAAACGGTTATTTAGATCAGTTATAAATATTTTTTTTTATCAGTAACGGTTATTTAATATTTGATATTCAATGGTCAAATAAGCTGAATATTGTAATATTCTTGTCTTATTTATTCACTTAAATGTTAAACTTTTAAAGATCAATCTATTTTAAATGAAGTCGTAGAGAGTTATTTAATATTTGTCTAATAATTAATGATATTTTTTGGTTTATTATTTTTTTAATCCCTTAACTTTGTAAAAATTTTAATTTTAACTTTTTATGACCGATGAATACTTTATTATTCTTTTTTTGTCTTTATTCTTAATCCTTGTTAAAGGATTAAAAGTAAGGAAAAAAAGTTGAAGGACTAAAAATAGTAAAAAAATCAATCATTAAAAAATTCTAAAAAAATTAGCAACTAAAAATATAATATACCTTATTTTTTCTGTTGTCAGCGAGTGAGAGACAGGAAGGTGTATGAAAAGTATTTTGTTAGGATGAAACCATCTATTCTTCTTTATGCCTTATTCTTAGCTTTTAATCCTAATTATTTATTTATACTTGTATGATTTAAATTTATTCTTTTCTTGGTGAACTTGGGTATTTCTCGGGTAATAGTCAATGACTAATATCTTAAGTATTATTAAAATTTGCTATCTAGCAATAATTTTTTATCAATAAATATTAATGATTAACTTTGTTAGAATATGAATGACAAGAAGATTATATACCAATGATGCTATATCATGTGAATAAATTTATTATTTTCATCATATAAACAGTCCTCTTACTTGATATGTATACTCCAACAAGCCTTTCTCTAGCTCTATGTATATTAATTGTGCAAAATGTAATGAATAGGCACATAAAATATTGAATGATGAAATGGCAAGAAGCAGGAAGATGACAAGACTGATCTGATAGGGGAATCCGAATCCGAGGTTATTGGAGGTGGACAAATACTAAAATTCAAAGGTCAAGCTACCTCGGAACTCAACCATAATGTCATGTCACAAGAAGCGTGGCTTTAGAATTGGATAGAGAATGAGTTTTCTTGTTGAAGAGGAACTACGTACCCTTTTGGTTTTGGACGTTGCAGCATCGTGCATGCAGTTCTTCAACTGTTTGCTTGCTTGTCCGTTGTCATTTTATGTTGTGAGTTGAGAAAGGAAAGGAAAATGGCAATACATACTTTTCTCTTTGTGCATCAGTGTTCAGTGATCTCGTGGGAATCCTGCAGTCATTGCTGAATTTGTTTACCGTGGCTATGGATTTCGGACTTATCTGGTTCTGTACTATATAATTTCTGGAATATTAATATACGCACACACATACAATTTAATTTTTACAAAAGAGAAGTCTTTACAAACACCCCTTTTAACATTATAACTATATTAATCACTTTTTTTTAATTCCGATGAACTGAGTAATTGAGTTTTATAAATAGGACAAAAGAGAATAAAAGTTTGCATTAAAGCTTAAGCATAAATTACCAAAAAGTTTAATGGGAGAACAACACCAATATATTGCATATAAGTTTTGTCCTTAAAATTAAAATTTTACATGGTAAAGACTAAAGACAACATTTAAAGTACCTGTAAAAAAGTACACTTATGTTTTTTTTATGGATTAGACACCATGAATATCTTTTAATCCAATAGATTAAAGATTAATTTCGTTTATGATGCGTGATTGTTGCTGGTTTAAGAAAATTTTACACCTATGTTTGATCTTTTAATTTTTTAATTTGCAACAAATTTAATTTGGACTTTTTGCTCTAAATGCTGACATGACTTTCCTTTTCCTTGCTGGTGTTCAAATGTTTGTGTATATATATACATGTGCTGCTTCATGGAGGGGGACAAAACTGGTGGTGGAGAAAGTAGAAAGCATGGTCCATGAGCCATTGTTGAGAATGCAAGTAGGAGGGTAAATAACCACCTTTTTTCAGTAGTATTTAAGGAGCAAGGAGGGAGTGGACCATTTATGTTTATAAGTTTCGTTCTACTTGAAATGAGAAAATGATAAGGAATGAGGGGGGTGAAGTACATATATGTATATATATAGGGAGGACTAACTAAAAGGCAAAGAGGAGCTCCTTTCAATCCAATAAGGAGGGCTGAGGAGTGGCAAGAGCTGTCATCTCATGCATTTGGCTACCCTTAATGTTTGTGATCAGAAAAAGATCTTGCATTGGGATTATTTTGAAATGTTAAGTTTGGCCATGTGCATGGTGTGAGAGCAACTCCACCCGCCTTCTTAGCCCTACCATTGGATTGAAGGGAGCTCCAAATTTCAGCTCTTTTTACTTTTTTCCTTTGCTTGCAGTGCAGACCATGTTTTCATTCACCAAGGATCCATGACACCTTTGTTACAGCCTCCTCTTCCAACTGTTTCAAGCACTTTAACAGGTTTGTTTTCTCATTGTTTTATCATCTCATACTTTCTTCTTTAACATGTGCATGATAAGCTAACTGGCTCTGCCAACAACACAGCATCAAGTATTTACATTGTTACGAAATCTTTGACCAATAGACAGATCTTTCAGCTCCAGAACTAGCAGTCTATCAACAAATAATGGTGACAGGTGGTGCAGTGGTTTTGACTGCCACCAATGAGTCTTCTTATTTAGGGTTTTAAGTATTTTACTCTACTGTTATAAGAATGACAAAACACTTGTAGCATCTTTGGTTTTGATTATTTTATTAAAAAAAACAAGTCACTTGTTTATTAAATTAAAAATCTGTCAATAATGCCTGATTAAAAGTTATTACTACTTTCATATACAAAAGAAGCTAATCTAAGCATGTACACTGTATTCTGTTATTTTATTGCATCAAATTGAAAATGAAACATTTCCAGATACTCTGTTGTTTCTTTTTATTATAGTTGTTATGTTTCTTTCACTTGCCATTGAATTGTAAGGGAAGTCTAACTAATATCAAGTAAAACTCGATGATAAAAGTGTGAACATACGTGAGGCAGGTGTAACTTTCCTTTATTGACCTTTTATATCACCATTCAATGATCAATATAGAATGTGCACAAAAAACTGTTGAGAGGAGACATGGGAATTCACTTGAATGTAATTCATTTTTCTACCGACCCAATCTTTAATTTCAAGACCACCACTGATTATCGCTTAAAATGGTCCTCTACCAAGTCTTCCAGCAGTTTCCCCTGTATTCATAGATATGCAACGGTAACACCATCATTGTAATAGCTGAAAATTCAACATGACGGTGAAATTTCATGATTAACAAATCGATGTATGGTATTTGAGTTTCAAAGAGTCTTATTATTAATGTAGCATTTATCATAACATGGAGGACGAAATAAACTTATTTCATAATCTGATTGTGATGTACTCATAGCATTTCCATACTTGTTTACATTTAAATGGTAACAAGCAAAAATAAGACTAATAAGCCAAGGAAAAATAGCCGAGGCTAAGTCAAAATACAGTTGTAGTTTGCAGAAAGTTCAACTAAATAAAAACAACATGAACACAATAACTGCAAAATAAGCACTCCTCCAACCCAGTTTCCGATTTAGCAATATGATCAGTTGGATAAACAGTCTTCCCTGCAAAAGGAAGAAGACTTATTTTCATTCACAGATGCAAAATCATTGTGTCAATAAAATAATCTTTTAAAACAAAGAATATTACAAGTTTACAACAAACAGAAATGTACAAGATATTACAAATTAAGATTCCAATTTTATCAAATATGTATCTGTGCACTAGTCTTTGACCAATAACTCACCCTACGATATCAAATTAACTAAACAAATGTTCCTGACCAAATACATCAAATAACTCCAACGATTAGTTCCTACCAATTTAACAACAATCCAATGAGTCTTCTTATTTAGGGTTTCAAGTAACAAAAGTGTACTATCGCTTCCTTAAATTTACTTATAAGAGCAATTTTCCTTATTACAGTCACACTAGTCATCTGCATCAGTCAGAGGATCTGTCTGTACCAAGAAGTTTAAAGTGACAACAATCAAGTGATGATCCTGTAGAAAGCTGTTAATTAACTTAATTTAGCCCTTTATTATCTGCTATGCATAGTAAAAAATAGTTAATACTGCAGATTTTTAACTTCCTCCAGCAAAGTTTAGGATGCCCTACAACAACTTGCCAGGTATCCAAATTTTTGAACAAGGAACACAAATTCTAGAGACATAAGAAGCATGGAAAGCAAGCAGCAACATAAATAGATTTCTAGTCAGTATTGTCCATTTATTTTCCAGTAGCATTCAATTAAAAACTAACTCCATCTATGATCTCATAGCCATTCCCAATCCAGCTAATATAAAACTTGCCAAAACCCTAAACATGAATAACTCAATCCTAGGCATTCAACTAAAACTTGTCGAAACCCCAAACATCTCCAAACACGAATAACACACGACGGATTCATTTAACAACCATTCATATAAAAATTAGAGAAAAGCATAGAAAATCAAATAATGATTCAAATTACCTTCTTTTTTATTTATTTATCCACAGGACAATCAATCAGATTCAACCGGCTCAACCTTGGGAGCTGTTTGAGAAAATTAAACAAGGAACAAGCAATCATCACAAAACCATCAACAGACATAGAAGATTAACACAATTGAGAATTCCGAAAATCCTAGCAGATTGAAATTGGAAGAGAGAAGGGTGAGTGAGTGAGAGTGATGACCGTGGAGAGAAGGATGACGACCGTCCTTGCCCCAACCGATGCCGCGGGTGGACTCGAGATACTGGTTGACGAGGTGGCGGCACTTCTGGAGGTGGTTGACGCCTTCGATGCGGTAGCACCATCGGAGCTTCTCCCTAATGATCTTGGCCTTCTCGATTTGGATCCACTTCTCCCTCACGATGTGCTCCCTCATCTCCAGCATCGCCACCGGGTCCTTGTACGGATGCGCCGGATCGAAATCGTCCGGCGGCGACTCCTCGAACTCAACATACCCCTTCTTCCTTCCCATTCTCTCTCAACTCGCCTGCTTCTTCTTCTGATTGAGTTTGTTTGTTCACTTCGCTTGGTTTTTCCCCTTCTTTCCTGTCTGGGCCTGTCATTGGCCCAATAAACATTTTTCGTTACATTAGGGCTCCAGACTTCTAGGGGGCATGGATTGAACATCTATCTATCCAATTTATATTTACTTAAATGTTATAAGTAAAAATTTAACATCTATCCACTTGAACTTATAATAATTACTTCAAATATTAAATGTGTTAATTAAAAGGTCACTAAAAAAAATTAATCATACACTCGAACTTCACAAAGTTCTATCATAATTATACTCAAATTATTAAAATAAAATATAATATAAACTCTCAAAACAACAAACAATTTGAAGTCTAAAGGGTGAAGCACAATAACAACTACATATCCTTAAATTAATAAATCAAATCAAATGTATACATGTGTGAGACACATGTTTGATTAAATTATACATTTTTTAATTTGTAATTAATATTATTTAATATATATATATATATATATATAATAAATTTATCTTTTTCTAAATATTTAGTATCATGTTAAATATGATTACATTAAAATCAAGTAAAAAAATTAATTATATTTTTAATTAAGCAGGTATTATCTTCAAACATATTTAAGCCTATTGAAAATTTTCATGATTTGCTCTTTATGTGTATAAATTAAAAAAGAAAATAGTAAATATAAATTTATAATTATTTAAATTTAAATTCATTAAACTTTTGCATTATAAAATATTTATAAAATAAATTTCTTATTATTTTATAATTTATTATAAATAATTCATTATAAATGAAATTTGTAAGTATTATGAATATCTTTTAAAATTAAACACATTGATGATCAATCTTTTCATGGGATTATCATCGTAAAATAAAATATATCAAATATTATGATTTATTAAAGTAACTTATCATATTTTTTTTATAACCTGTATATTTTATATTTATTAATATTTAGAAAAGTAAAAAGAGTAAAATATAAAATAATTAACTTAACTTTGAAATCATCAAAGATATGAGTATAATTTTATAGCATATAATCATGATAATTGTTCTTAAAATAATGTGAGTAAATTTCACATTTATATAATTTTTCACTCACATAATCGATATGAAATAATGGGTAAAAGCATAACAATAATTGTTCTTAAAATAATCATAACAATAATGTGTGTTGTTTTATTTATTTGACTTATTAATGATATTGTTTATTTTTTTTTGTCTTTGTAGATGAGATTAATGGTGATGTTGAGAAAGAAGACGAAGTTGTTATGGATTTCACAGTACATGACTCTAATATTTAATCTCAATAGTTTAGAAGTTTATTTTTTATGATATTTAAATTTCAATTATCTTAATGTTGAATGTTTATTTTGAAGACTTCAATAACTTTAATATTGTATGTTTGGATTTGATTTAGTTTGATTTTTATATTGAATTTTATTTTAAGTTGTTTGGAATAATTTTATTTTATTTTTACAAAAAAAAGGCAGAAAAGTGGGCCAGCCTACATAATCCACCAACCTGTGGTGGGCCGGGCCGGACTGGCATTTTGTTAGCTCACACAATAGTGGGCCGAGCTAGGCTAGCCCACTTTTAGCTTAACCCGTTGCGGACCAACCCACGTGAGCCGAGCTGGCCCATTTTGACAGCTCTACATCTATGTATCCAATTTATATTTACTTAAATGTTATAAGTATTTTCTTTAAAAAAATAGTAATTAAACACTGAAAAGTAAAAATTTTGAACTTATAATAATTACTTCAAATATTAAATGTGTTAATTAAAAGATCACTGAAAAGAATTAATCATACACTTAAACTTTACAAAATTCTATCATAATCATACTCAAATTATTAAAATAAAATGTAATATAAACTCTCAAAACAACAAACAATTTGAAGTCTGAAGGTTGAAGCACAATAACAACTACGTATCCTTGAAGTAATAAATCAAACCAAATGTGATTTGGAACAATTCATCCATCTAATCCTCATTGTTCATAGTATTATTCCATAAAAAAAATACTGAAACTATATTTATTAAATTTTAAAAGCAACATTGAAATCCAAGAGTCCATCCATCCATCAAATGGCCCATCAGCTTCACTCATATGTATCCTACGCAACCAACAATATAACGCTTGTCTTTCACCAACCTCAACGCTACCTATGCCCAAAACCAAAATCAACAATTTATACACAAAAATAAAAAACAAAACAAAACAGAATTCACATGCAAAGTGTAACATTAAAGTACTTTGCCAGTTGCAGAGTGCAGGAATTAGTACTAATCTCAAACACTACTTTTCAAGAGAAATAGTAGTTGAACCAACAACACCTTGCAGAGAAACCAACTTTATAGAAAAACATAAAACTTTCTATTACTCAATAAATAATTTAATTATAATATTACTACAAAATTGGAAAACAATATTCCTTTGTCAAAACTTTGAAACTCTTCTAAATTGAAGTCTAACAATTATGTTGAAGGTGTATCTTTGAGCCAATCTTGTGTACAGATAAGGGCCTCCACATTTTCATGTGATAAAGAACTACGAAACAGATCAGGCACCCTTCCACCTGTGCTAAATGCAAACTTAGATGCTATTGTAGAAACAGGCATAGCTAATAGCTCATGAGCTATGTTTGAAAGGATTGGAAATCAACCTGAATTAACTTTCCACCAATCAAGAATATTCATATTTGCACTTGTATCAACCCCTTCATCTAAATACTTTTGAAGCTCAGATTTGTTTGATGAGGTTAGCCCTAATGTTTGCAAATATAGATTCCAACCATATAATTTTTCTTGTAACAAGGTACATTTACATGTGCTTGTTGTGTATCATCTTGAGTCCCCCCTTTATGACCATTATATTCATTAAACAATGATTTCAAAGAAGACTTTAGCCTTGACTTAGACCTATTTGCTTTGTTCACATAAAAAAATTGATCAATTGCCCAATTCATATATTTTACTTTAGACATCGGATCTAACACAACAACAATTAGCAACAACATGCTCAACTTGTTATGATCACCTCAATATTTCTAATATTTTTCTTTCATATTTTTAGTCATCTTATGTGTAGCACTATCTTCAATGTTGTAGTTAAGCAAATCGTTAATCCCATGCCAAATACCCACCACCTCTAACATGTACGTGTTACTAGTAACATAAGAGGTACCTGAGATGCGCAAAGTGACTTCATAGAAAATGCTCAAGAAGGATGGATAGAATAGCCTCAACATATTCCCAATCTTCATAGGAAGGCAGACCTATCCCTTTTCCTAACTCATTAGCATATTTTCTATCATGAAACTCAAACTCCCGAAATGTCTTCCTATGCTTTAAAGCAACATCTAACATCAAATAGGTGGAATTCTACCTTGTTTCAACATCCAAGCAAATGTGACCCTTATATTCAATGTTTTTCCGTTCAACGCATTCTTTGAAGCTCATAAGTCTAGAAGGAGATGATCTTATATATTCCACTGCAACACAGATTCTTAAAACAAAGTTGTCAATATCTTTAAGCCCACTATTCACAATCAAGTTCAAGATATGTGCTCAACAACACATATGAATATTCTTTCATTTTCAAAACTAAGTTATTCCAACACAATAGTTTTTTCTTCAAGAGTTGAATTCCTGTGTCATTTGCTGAAGCATTATCAACTGTCAAGCTCAGAACGTGATTCAACCTCCATTCATTCAAGCACAACTCAACAAATTTTGCCATGGCCTCTCCCGTATGACTTCTTACTTGGCAAAAATTCAAAATCTTTTTGAGCAAATTCCAATCATTATCTATGAAGTGAGTTGTCACACACATGTAGCTTACATTTTGAGGTGATGTCCACACATCACTAGTAAGACAAACTCTTCGACAATGTTGCAAAAGAAAATACTTTAACTTTTCCTTCATTGTATTCCACAGTATTACAGTTTTACGGGAAAAGGTATAATATGATCAGATATCAAATTTTTACTGTAAAGTATACGAATACCTCCTAAAAACTGGATGCTCTACCAATTGAAAAGGAAGTTCAGTTTCAACAAACAACTTTACCATTTCCACTTCACACAAATCTTTGTCAAACTTGTCGTACGATGAAGAGCTAATAATCCTGTCATTAGTTGAGGATGCAATTGTTTTTTTCCTCTTGATTGCTTCTTTGTTAGGGTTATTCAGATATCTAAAGACATGACCAAGCATTGAACTTGTTCCATTCTCATAGTTAATCATGACATCATAATACTTGCTTTGAGCCCTCTTATCTGACTTTGGCTCTAGTTGATTGAAATGATTCCAAGCTTTTGATCTATTTCTTCTTCCATTATGGTGAGGGGTTCTCACAACTGTCGAACTAGTGACAGCTGGTGAAGTAGAAACCTCAGTGTTTAAGATTGAAAAGTTGGATGACATCTGTATGGTTGCATTTAGATTATGCACAGGTAAGAAATTTGTATTGGGAATTCCGCAAAAAAAAAAAAAAGCTTATATAAATAATCCTTTTGTAGTTCAACTTGCAATCTTTATCATCATGGTCAAGTTTCAAAATAATGTAAACTTAATAAAAGATAAACACAAAAATACATAACATGGAAGAAAAATAGACTAGGCAATTAGAGAGTGCCAAGTCTCTCCTTGAGGTCCTAGCCAATTCCAGTCTATCCCTTACCATCATTACTTAGCCTTACACCCACTAAAACCAAATTTCTCTCTCCCTACCCTCCTTATTGCCAATTCAACAGTTAGTTAATGGATTATCCTCCATTTTCTCCTCATGTACACTTCATCTTCTTTAGGGATCCTATTATTAAACAAGCAATATGCCAAGAGACTGGTGAGCTCTACTATGATGAATTATTTTCTTATGACACTTGCTTTTAGTCTCTTTTAGGAAGATATCTTATCCTCTACTCTTGTAATCTTCTCTATCTTAATTGGTTGCTTGCACTCCTAACACATGCTAATTAATGTCCTACCTTGACATTATTATGCATGCTATATTGCTAACAAATGATCAAAGTCTGAACCTTGACATTCCATATCCTAATGGTGCAGAAATAATGTACACGATGCAATATGCATGCCATCTTATTTTCAAGTATGTGTGATTAATCTAATCTTAACTTGGAGCTAGCTAGCTAGTTGTTTTCATGGCAAAACCTTAACTAGGACAGTAAAAAGCCTTAACTCGATCTGAAACTTGTTTTTTATTGGCAAATTACACTCTCATTACAGGTGGAATTTGATTCTCAATTAACCATGTTCTATTTTAGTTTCACCTGAACCAAATCATAGAGGCTATATTAATTCCTAAATCAAAAATCCCATTAAGGAATTTCATCGAATAGGTTTGGAGCAACAAAACAAAGGCATATAAAAAAAAAAAGTACTGGTGAAAAGAACTCATTTCAAGAAATTACAAAACACGTGTGAATGATAGAAGATACAAGGAATGACAATTTTACCGATTGAGATGAGAGCAATTGAGAAAGTACGATTCTTTAGAGATTTGCAACTATGATTTGAGCAATTCAAACTTTCAGCAATTGATTGGGAGGGATTGAGAAAGCAAAGAACGATGGGTAGATGCCTCGATGGAATAGTGATTGAGAGAGTGAAGACGATGTCCGACCAATGGGCTTTCGAACAAATTCGAATCCAAATATGGACTTTGGATTTTCCACTTAAAAACTATATGAAAAAAGAAAGTGGATTTCAGATTTATAAATGAGTGTAAATTATGGATGTAGTAAAAAATCTAATCCATTAAAAACAATTAGAATAGATTGGGTCAGATTAGTTGTTGGACTAGATTTTGACACCAGATTCTTTTGTCTAGGCCTCCTACTCAAGACTCAAGAGTAAGCTTGTGTCCAATAATTTCCTCAATATGCTTTGTCTCCATTTTACAAGTGCACAATTGATTTTTATTTTATTTTATTTAGGATTACAATTGATTTTTTTTTCTATTTCCTTACTCTTTTCTTTCTGTTAAATATAATATATGTAATAATTAATCACATGGTAACAAAAAAAAAGGTATTATCTAATTATCATAATATATATATATATATAATATTACCATGTGATTATAATATTTTAAAAGATAAAATAATAATAAAATAGTACTATAAATATTTAAGCCAAAATATAATTTTAATTGCTTATTTTTTTTTTCAAATCATAATTGCGGTCTACAATTTTTAGGTTGGGGTAGTTATATAATTTATTGTTTTAAAATTATGAATTGCAATATTCTTTGTGCGGTACAATGTTTAATTTATATGATGTGTACCAATAACAAATTGCTTATGATGTAGGATTAGTTTCTGAATGAAAAGTTGCTTCAACATTGCACTTTACAATAGAACAGTTACTCCGTTCCTAACCATACTAAACATCACATGGGGAAGGATGATTTCGTTTAATTTCTTTGTCATCAAATCAACTCTATTCTAGGTTGAGTTATTACCTTTTAGTTTGCAGCCATATAACTTTGGTTGAATTGGAAAAGCTTAATTAATTAATTGCTTTTTTTACACAATTAATTGATTAGTTTTTAGCATTGACGATTGTCTGTTATTCAAATATCGCCATATTCCAATATTCTTATGTTTATTAAATAATATCATTCTTTTTTTTTTTGGAAAAAAATGTAAATTATATTAAACTCAAAATGATACAATAATAAACGGGGCATACCCTGCAGTTAAAGAAAATCAAAAGTCTCCCTAATACAAGAAGACCTATATCAAGATGCTAAAACAAATACAACAGATGCGATTGTCTATACATAAGAAACTTAATCTTGCTAATAACCTCTATTACAGAAAATTAAAAATCTTCAAAAATCAGCTTGTTCCTAGACAGCCAAATGCAGTAGACTGTAATTGCTATAGCCAGACAACGTAATTTTTCTTGAACACTTGATGTGGATCTGCCCCTAATTAAAGAGTCAGTAATGCGTTGTAAAGAAGTGAAACGCCTGCGGAAAGGAGCCAAATCACGAATGTGAGCCCAAACTTGGAGAGATTTCCTGCAAGAAAAGAACAAATGAGCATTTGACTCAAGCTCATTTGAACATAAAGGACAGAGGGAACCCTTATTCAAAAAAGCAACTTTGTCAAGAGTAAGCAGCCGATTCCTTTTAGCAAGTCACAAAACGAAAGACATCTTAGGGGGGATTGCTGGGTTCCATATAACAGAACACCAACTAACAGTAGGTTTGACACCTCTAACGTATTCATAGACTTTGCCAACAAGCAATTGTTCATTGGTACTCCAAGATTGAATCCTTTTTTTGACCTCTTCCGTACTTAGCTCTTTAGAGATAATAAAGTCCCTTATTTGAATGATTTTCTTTATCAAAACTGAATCTGATGAAGAAGTATTGTAATTCCACACATCGCTCCCTCTGAAATAGTAATGGTGAACCCACCGAACCCATAGAGAATCTTTCTTACAATGAAAGTCCCACAAGATACGAGAAAGAAGCGCAAGATTTCAGTCCTTGAGATTAAAAAGGCCATAGTGGCGTCAACTGCCAAATGACCAATTTGTAGTTTTATAAAAAAAATGCTTTTATAATCTTCAAAATGTACATGTGAAAAATCCAATTAATATTATCATATAAGCAAAAGGGGTGAGGATAAAAAAACATATTTCACCACCTAGCTAACACAAGCCATACTAAACAGTTTGTTTTGCAATGCAACTTGGAAATGAGAAGAACCAAACTAGCCAGAGAGATCAAGCCCTACACGTGGCGTCATCAAAGCCGTTTGTCTCTTCACTGGACCCCACCCCAATGTCAATTGAAGCTCTATTTCTCCACCATTGTCTAGAGCCGGCTCCACACTCTGCACGGAGCCGTTATCGGCTTCCCCTTCAACGAATTTGTTCTCACTCATCCGAGTCACCCCAGATCCCGTGTCACAACTCACTGAACCATGACCACCTAACTCGCTTTCAGCCAACTCAGCCACAACTGACTCTACTCTGGACTTCACGGCTTGGCGCTTGAACTTGGTGGTGCGAGACTTCACCTTGTGAAGCGTATTAGAGTCGCACGATTTATCACTCTTTGCCACGTGGCGAATATCACAAGCCTCGAGCTGCAGGCTTGCGGCGCCGCCCAAAGGAGCCTGCTGAAACGGCGTGCCATTTAGAACGGCTTTGACCGCGGCTTCACATAAATGCCAATTCCCGGTCGAGAGCAACCTAGTCGAGCCGAAAACCGGGTTCACCATCCGACCACAAGCTTCGTATAGCAAGGATTTGAAAACGGCTGAAAAGAACAAAAGTAAAAACATGTTCCAACGTTAATAATAGAAGGATACAGCCTTAAGAATAAAAAAATGCACAATTTTGTAACAAATGGATAATGAATTTATGTTACACTTAACCCTCTACTTCAAAAATCATATATAAGGTTTATGTTATTAATCCATAAATAAATTTTTATTTAACAAAATTTTATTTTTCTTAAAGCATTTATTTTTATTTTATAACTACTACCTTCAAAGAGTATTTTAAGAAATTTTTTTAAATTAAATATTATTAACTGAATTTTTTAATATATTTATATTTATATGAGAAGAGAGTAAGAGATTAGAGGAGCCAGTGGTTTTGAGAATGAATGGCCCCACTTGCATCTCTCACCCAACACCCCCTTTTTCCTTCCTGCTTCCGTGTTTCCCTACCCAACCTTCTGTTCACGCACATGTCCATATATTATATGCTTTTTTTTTTCTCTGTTTTTGAATTATCTTAATATTGATAAGAAGTATTTATTAACTTTAATAATTATTAAATTTTGTTAAAGAATTTAATTGACAACTTTAAATAGAATCTTTTATTTGAAATTTTATTATAAAAAGAGATCGGACTCAATTTTACTTGGACTTATTGATCCTTTCTCTTTTGTTTTAACAAAAAATGGAGTTTTTAGCTATGATATGGTCGAAGACTTAAGTTTTTAGCTATGATATGGTCGAAGACTTATCCGAAGATGTTATTGGTGAGGCTTTTTGTAGGCACAACTGGTTGTTTATTTTCTCTTGCTTGTGGCCCATTTTTTTAATTACTTATTCATCTGATAAATTATTGTAATATATTTTTTCTACAATATTTTTTTATTACTGTCAATTCATGACTTATTTCCTCTTATTTTATTCTTCCGTACGTTTCTACTTTTCTCTTTGTGGTATAATTTTCGTTGTAATACAATTATGGACAAAAGTCTAATGTTAGATATGAATAAGCAAGTCTACAAACTAAAATACTTTAAAGTTTTTGTTAGAGATCGAGTGTCGGATTTCTTGATAGTTTTTTTTGTTATTAGTCCATTAACTTTTCTGGAATTTTGCCCACATTCCCTAATAAATTTTTTTGTAAAAAAAATTGTACCAAAAAGAATTTATTTTTTCATAACCATTCTATTTTACATGTAATGTACCTCACACTTGAAAATAATAGTTAACTAGACATACATAAACGTGTTGCACACGGGTGGATCTCATAAATATCTAAATTATTTTTTTCGTAATGGATAATTAAATATCTAAATTCAATCAAATAAGAGATATTTAGAAGAAAAATAAGTTAAACAATAAGCATGGGTGGATTACACATATTCTTTAATTTTATGATAAATGAATTTGTACTTCACTCGTAGTCTTTAAGAATGTAACTATGAAGTAAAAAAATAAGTCTTTAAGAATGTAACTATTAAAATTTCATAGGAAGAACTTTATTCCCCTTATGGTCATATTTTATCCAATGAGTTATAGCAGAGTGGATCTCTCCCTCTATTTACACTTCACTTCACGCGTCTTCCACCATAATAGAATTTATTTACCGTCATGTTCCAAACTGAGTTTGCATAGACTATTCAAAATTGTATATTTCTTACTTTATTTTCTTATTCTGAAATATCACATTCCTATTTCCTTCAACACCTTGACAAACTAAATATAAGCATGGAAGGACCAGTCTCAGTTGAATAATGAATCGATATCATAAATGCTTCTTAAACTTCTTGAATTGGCAATGGCAAGAGAGAGAAATATTCAACAATATGCACATTATTTATTCATCAATTTACTATTATTATTAGTAGTAATTTTGTCATATTTCTTTTTACTATGCAAACCTATAAATTAATGCTATAAGAAAAATATGCAAACATATAGCATCGCACATTGTAAATGAGACAATATGCGATATAGAAGCTGGCTACATTTTCCACAAGATATACATATGATATTGATGATATGAAAAGATCGAGGAGACAGAAGAATCTTTATTATAAAGTTACTTATTTCACCATATCAACAAAAAAAAATATAGATTCCCACATGATTGGCATACGGTAACACACTAAGGCTATGTGTATAACTAATTAAATCCAGTCCATTTTTCAATTTAGTTGGCTTAACTCAAGGTAAACACCCCCTCCTTTGTATCATTGTGTCGAGTAAAATTAAGTTCAAATTTCTTAAGTATCAAACTCAAATTTTGTGAATAAAAAACATAATTAAAATAAGAAATTTTACTAAAGATGAAATTAATAAGATTTTTAAATAGACACTGATGGTTACAAAATTACAAATATTTTACACTAATAATATGGTAAAGAAAACACCTCTCCCCCAGCTCATGGTTGTTTTTTATTACTCCATTTACTTAATTCGTAGTTGGGAATTAATTCATGATGAACTAGAATAACTTCACTAAGTTCATTGGAAAGGGGGGAAAATGAAGAAAATGTAGAAGGAACTCGACTCAGTCTAAGGCAACTTTCCAAACCGGCCTATGCCACCCTACTCTTAGATGAATAGCATAAGTAACTGAATTATCTCACTTCTTGTAGCCACCAAACTTAATTATGCCCAAGACGAAGAAAATTTCCAATGTCATGAGCAAAGGATTCAAAAACAGTTTTAGATAAATGCACTTTTTTTGTGAATAGATAAATGTACTTTAAAATATATATTACGTGAGGATATTATATTTGACAGTATACGACGTTATATATATTACTAGTACCTTGTCCTTTTGCTTTCGACGGCCATAAAAGAGAAAGATATTAATGTTATGTTTAGTAGAGAAGAAATAGAGAAAATAGGAAGAGATAAAAATTATTTGGTTGTTTGGTTGAGAAGAATTAAAGTAAAAGTAATTTTAAAATTTATGAGAGTTACTGAAATAAAATAGCTTGTTTATGAAATTGCAAATTATCAATTAATTTAGTTTCTAAAATTATAATAGTCGATTAAAATGGTTTTTAAATTAAAAAAATGGCAAAATGGTGGTCTCAAATTATAAACTATCAATCATGAGTCCCCTATAATTATATTGACTTAATTGTAAATTTTAACACTAAACTTTTATTATTTTACGAATTTTACTACTCAAGTTTTATTTTTACACATTTTACCATCCAACTTTTATAATTTCTTGGGTTTTATTAGTGAAGTTTTTTCCCCACAAATTTTATCATTAAACTTTTAACATTTTGCAAATTTTACTATCCAAATTTTTAATTTTTATGTATTTTATCATCATGTTAATAATAAAATAATATAAAAAATTATTTTTCTAAATTTTTATACAATAATTATAGTTATAATCGATGTAAAAAATGATTTTCTATATTTATAGTTATATTTGTCCATGTTAGTTGTGCTTATGGCCATATACGATTTGGGCTAGGGAAAGGACAAAATTTATAGCTGAAACCTAATTTAAATGAGTGGGGATAGATGGGATCAGAGGGCTGTGATTCCTCCTTGAGCGTAAACTGATAGATTTAGGGTCTATTTTTTTTTTTTGAAAGGCAGATTTAGAGTCTATTTTGGATTAAAAAAATCATAAACATTTATAAGAGAAAAAAATTAAATAAATTGAGTCACCAAGCTTGTTGAATTTCAATAATTTAACCACATAAGCAAATTATATACTCTCTGGTCGAGTGTCTTTCTAACTTTCTTTTTAACAAGTCTTAATTAATCTACCATGAATGTAAATTAATAACTTTTTTGGTTACAAAATTATAACTTTAAAAACTATTAACCTTATATATCAGTTTCTTTTTTAATAGTCCTCACTCTTGGCTCGGACTGTTCATGCTTGATCAGATGTTTTAATTAGTTTTTTATTAGAAGAAAAACTAATTTGATTATTCGATAAATAAGTTTTTTTTTAACTTTTATCATTTTTTAAATGTTAGTTGAAGTAGTATTTTTTAAAACACTAACTTTTAGTTTTTTTTATATATATTTTTTTATCCTTAATATATTTATCAATTTTTCTATTTATCATTTTTAAATAAATTTTTATTTTTATTTTTTAGTAATTTTATATTTTTTAACCACTTCACCAATTAGTTTTATCAAATATTTATAATTTAATAAACTAATTTTTTAGTTTCTAATTTTGAACTTCTAATTAATTTTTCAACTAATTTTTATGTTGCATTTGAGTGGCAAATTGATAACAATACACTATGATATTTCACATTATGTAATAACAAAGACATTTTGTTAGGGGTATAATAGCAAAGACGTTAAGTCTATTTGGATAAACAACTTGATTAATATCTTATTCAATAGATTTTTATTAAATAAGAGCTTATATCATAAGTTTTTTAATTTTGATAAACTACTTCATTTTGAATATACATGTTAAAAATACTTACATAATTTTAAAGTGTTTAGATACATTGTTACATTCTGTAAAAAAAGATATATTGTTACCTAAATACTTATTAAATATCTCATTTTACAAATTAAAAATAAAATAAAATAAAATTTTAAAGTAACTAAATAACCCAAGAAAAAAACATTTTTAAGAAGATGTAACTAAAAAATAGCATTATATATTACGAGAAAAGAGTGACAAGGGCCTCGTGAACATCAAGCAACAAAAAAATGTATAACAAAAAAAAAAAAAAGAGTGACAAAGGTTTCCAATATTTCGAACAGAGATATGTATTTATGAGACAAAAACCAGGAAGGTTTCCATGAGATGTGGGCTATTTGTTACGCTGGTTCAAAAAAATAATGGAACAAACGGAAAAATAAATAAACTGATACGCGAACAAAAAATAAAAACTGATACACTTAATAATGGGTGAGCCAATATTCTAATCTTCGTTTTCTTATATATATTTTTATAAATTAGTTTTTTCTTTTAAAAAAATCACCGCATGTTGGTAATAATAAGCTATATTATATACATTGATCAATTAATTACTCTAATTGATAAGGTTTTTTAAGAAAAAAAAATTTCCTTTTTGTAAAGAGTTTAATTGAGAAGGGTTGACCACATATCAATATCACGTATATATTAATTAATAATTATTGGTTAATCTTTGACATTCCAGTAGAGCAAGAAACTATTAATCATTTAACTATAATTAGTAGAAAAATAAAACTGTTTGATTACAAAATCAAAGAAAGCTCAAAACTATGTTCTCTTGTTCACATTATTTTTAACTTTGAGGATTAAAGCATCTAAAGTGTTAAAAAGAATAAATTTATTATTCGATCCCACAAATTATATGTAATTGAAATAGATTTTATTTAAAATAAAATTTAAATATATTATTGTCAACTCTCAAAATCTTGTCCATGATCATAATTATTATCTTGATTATTTTTTAATAAGATAAAAATTGTTCAAAATTTTAAAATAAATTTCTTATAATTTTTTTTTTTTTGAAATAAACTTGTGTCCCGCTCGAGTTGACATCTAATTCATCATAATTTCCAAGAATTACTAAAATATCTTGCTACTTTTGATAAAGGTTATGGTAATAGAGAAAAAGTCTTTTCAAGCTATAATGCATAGATACGGAACGACGATATGATTATTCTAAAAAGTTATATGATACGATACGTGAAAGACACATATCTAGATATGTATCAAAATTCAATAAATTTAATAAATATATAATTGAAATTCTATAAATTAAGAAATACCTCTTGGACATTGTTAAAAACAAAAAAATTATAAATCATTACCATAATAAATTAATTCCTATTATTTACAAATAAGAATAGTGCTATTGATCTCATTCCTTTCTTATAATTATCTATAAAGAGGGAAATTTTCATTTTTGTCCATCAAATGACAATGTTTCAAAGTTTTTAAATTGTAAATGCCTATATGTCTTATGTAGCCGTATTGGATTTTATATTTTTTTAAAAGACACAAATACTCCACTGATATGCTATCCATAAAAAGATATCTAAAAGTATCGGTATCATATATGTAAACCAAATGGAAGTATTAATGCTTCATTGCTTTTAAATCCATATAAAGAGTCACAACCTAATGATGGCTTTTATATGCTTAGATGGTGTTGCGCACTCAACAAAAGTTTTCTGTAATATTACGATGTTTTCTTACTTTGCCAATGATACTTGAAAAATCCATGTTCTTGTACCTTGAATTAGAATAATTCTTATAAATTTTAGCTTGCTTCTGTAGTATAATTTTATCTCTGTTGGTAAAAGATCAAAAGCAACATTTGGAGCTTATATGTGTATTGGCTTAACAGGTTAGCAATTTACATGGAGGAAGAAATTAGGAGGGTGAGTAATTATTTTTAAATTGGAAATAACAATCATATATAAGATGAGGTTTGTCAAGTTATGCATAGCTCAATGGAGATGTGATTTTTTTTAAATTTTTTTACGAGTACCTTCAAGATTAAGATTATTTTTTCACCTTTTACCAAAAGTTGTTTGGGTATTTTCAAATTATTTTAACAAGTGCAGGTTCTTTGTTTTTGTACGAAGAGGTGGAATGTGGTTGTGGGAGTGGCGGACAAAGGAATGTGTTGTGAAAGGTGGACAAGGAGAAATTGTGCATGATTATTTTGTTTGTTTCTCTCTTTTTTAATTATTAATTTTTTTTTTAAAAAAATAGATAAATCTGAACCATTAAATAATTAAATGGTATAAATAAACTCATTTTGTTTTCTAAAGTCAGGTGACTTACTTTAGGTGATTCAAATCCTTTTTTGGCGAGACATGAATGCAATGATGTTCTTCCACTAGAATGATTGTAACGTAGAGAATGTTGTTCTCCTATTTTTGAGGAGCCCCCTTTCCTTCTCTCTCACAAATCCCTACAAAAACTATAATTAAATTATTTTAAACAAAACTAACTATTTTAAACAAAAACTATATTTACAGAGAAAAAAAATCCCAATTGATGTTTATCCAAGTTTACTCAACTCTCGTCGCAACAAGAACATTTGATAAATGTTAACATCCTTAAGGTTGGATTCTCCAGTACTGGTGCTTCACACATTGTCCATGCTACCACTTTGGTAATTTTGATATTCACACTAAGATGTAGCTTGATTAAATTCAGAATGTGTTGATTGTAATTTCAACAAATTGTCATGGATGGTGTAACATGTTTAGTTCTTTATTTTAATGTTTTAGACCCATGTTCAGAATTGAAGTGGTTTCAAGCTTTTATCATTTGTACATTAGTGAGAACTAAGAAGAGATTAATATATATGCTCCAATATATTAATGATTGGAAATGCAAAATGATAGAACCTTAGGTTGTTTAATTTTGTTTAGGAATCTACAAACATTCAACCTTTGATCCCTTTGAGTTTGCCTTTTGCTACTCTTCTCTTTTGAATGAATAGTCCATGGTTTTTGATAGTGAATGAAATTGAAAGCAAAATGTTTTTAAAGGTATTGCATGCACTGCATTATATTCTATAATTTAATCATTTAATGTTAATAAATGATTTTTACTATTATTTTTGTTGGGATAATTTGGATATTAAATTCAGGTTAGAAAAGTTTATTGGGTGATATGATACAATGGAAAATGTTATGAAACATCTCTACATGAATGTATGAAGTCATTGTCCCTTGAGGAATCACCTAGTGATGAATCCACCATCTAATAACCACACCATCGAACCCAGAGACTTGGGCAATTCAAGTGCCAATTTCAACGGAATTAACTCACTCCAGAGTAAGGTGTCATCCGAGGCAAAGTTTCAACATATTTTGCATAGCCCAGTTATGACAGGTAAAATAAATTTTAACCCAACCCTTACCTTTTGTGATTGTGTTTTGATGCTTATAGAGATAATGAGATACAAATGAATTAACAATTTCTTAATTAGAAATGCTACACATGTTGTTAAGCTAAATACAAAAATTTATAGAAAAGCAAACATAATTAATTTTCTAACTTTCAATAGTAATTTGTTTGTCAAAACTGGAATAATCGACATGTGATATGCACAAATGTTATGCTTGTGTATAAAATAAAATAAAAATGGAGCTCTAAACTTTTTTTAGTTGCATGGTATACAATTTACACGAATGCTTTAATTAATAATAAGCTAGGTTTGCTAGAAATAAATATTCTATCTCCAAGCCTATCCATCCACAGGAAAATGAAAAAGAAATAGGGAAGGGAGAAATAAATGTTTGTGTGAAAGACATATATACTATGGAAATCAAAATATATCTCTTATTTTGTGATTCATTAGACCAATTAGATAGTGTTTTTTCTTTATGGTACTTATTCCATATCTTCTACAGAGCCATCAACTACATTAATAAGCCAAGTAGGTCATAAGTTCCCGGAGGTATTTCGACTGAGACAAGGAAGTTACGGAGATCTTCCTTCAGCAAAAATTTCAGAATTGATGAAATCAACTAGTTTGGATGTAAATTCTCATATTCTTTTCATTATCTTTCAATTTTTACAAATTATACACATCTTTTTAGTTCTATGCATCATTGATTTGTTTCAGCATTTATTGTTGCAGAATGCTCCTACCCAATCACTTTTGAGTGTAGTGAATGGCATCTTGGAAGAAAGTGTTGAAAGAAGAAATGGTGAAATACCCCATGTATGGCATTGGAGGCTTTAGTGTTACATATATCATAAATGTATTCATGAAAAGCACATATATAAGTTCATGCAAAATGAGTTACACATTATAATAAGGTTTAGTTTGGAGTATTGTCTAACAAATATCTTTGCATCTTAGCGTGTGGCTTGCTTATTGAGAAAAGTTGTACAAGAGATTGAACGACGTATATCAACTCAAGCAGCACATCTAAAAACTGTAAGTTAGTTATAATAACATTATTTTCAAGGTTAGTTAACCTTTGTTTTTTATTCAATTGATTTAATCTCGCCATTTTCTTACTCTTTGCCTTTAGCAAAATAACCTTTTTAAGGCGCGTGAAGAAAAATATCACTCAAGAATCAAAATACTTGAGGCCCTTACATTTGGAACCAAGGAAGAGAGTGAGGTATCCCAAATATCTTTACCAATCATCATGTTACAAGTGAATTAATACATAGTACATGAGTACAAGTTACAAACATTTCTATTTATCATAGAAAACTTTTTTCTAACATATGGTTAATACAAATCAACTTCAGCAGGTAAATGTAATATTTTTTGTATTTTCCAAGTAACTGCAAGCAACATGTGTACGCACTTTTAGAAATAGGATATTACAAGATGATTTTTAATTTGTGTGTATTCTAAAGCTAAAGAAACAAATAATATTGAATTATTTTCATTTGTTTGTATTGTAAGCTTTTTGGCCCCTTAATACAGGTTGGAAGGACTAAAAAAGAAGACAAGAAGGTAGAAGAATTAAAACATTTTGACAAGATTAACATAGAAAAAGAGATGGTGAATGACTTAAAACCGATTGAGGGCACCAAAAAGATGGAAAATGATAAAGATGTTATTAGATATACTAAAGATATAGAGGACAAAAATATGGAAATTTCAACATTAAAGCAAGAACTAGAAACAATGAGAAAAACCTATGAAGTACAACTCTCACAGTTGGAAGCAAAAGCTGAGGCAGAAAAGAAAGTAGATGACAAAGAGATTATTAAATATGTTAAAGAGTTGGAGGACAAAAATATGGAAGTTTTGACGTTAAAGAAAAATTTAGAAACAATGAAAAAAACATATGAAATACAATGTTCACAGTTGGAAGCAAAAACTGAGAAGGAAAAAATGGCAGATGACAAAGGGGTTATTAAATATATTAAAGAGTTGGAGGACAAAAATGTAGAAATTTTAGCATTTAAGCAGGAACTAGAAACATTGAAAAAAACATATGAAGTAAAATGCTCACAATTGGAAGCAAAAGTTAACGAGAAAGAAAATGTAGATGACAAAGAGATTATTAAATATATTAAAGAGTTGGAGGACAAAAATGTAGAAATTTCAACATTTAAGCAGGAACTAGAAACAACGAAAAAAACATATGAAGTAAAATGCTCACAGTTGGAAGCAAAAGTTGAGGATGCTAAAGAGGAATTGAAACATAAATCACAAGAATATGAACATTTGTTGGAAAAACTAAGAAATGAGGTTAAAGAGAATGAAGTCATTTCTGAGTCAAAGTATCAAAAGTGGATCATGAAAGAGAACGAGATACGAAAAGCTGTGAATTTTCAATTTAGTTCCATACAGGTAAACTTACATATAGGTGAATGTCAATCTTATTGTTATTATGTCAAATATTTCAATTTTCTACTAAACTTGCAAACATCCAGAAATTGAAACTGTCATGGGAATCCATTAAGCAAGATGCTATGAAAGAGCAAAAGATTTATTCTGAGGAATGTAATCTATTAGGTAAGCCTAGTTTGCAATTACATGTCACTTTTATGCTCCCCTTACCCTCCATTTTATTTTGTTTTTTTGAAAGAGGTAAGGTATGATAATTGTATTGTAACTTGTTCAGGTATAAATCTTAAATCACTAGTAGATGCAGCTGAGAGTTATCAAATAGTTCTTGCAGAAAATCGAAAATTGTTCAATGAAGTTCAAGAATTAAAAGGTGGCATTATATGTGTTTTTCTAACATGTAATTGATGTGAGTTGATTCTGAATTCATGTGAAACATTTCCAATACAGGAAATATTAGAGTATATTGTCGACTTAGACCATTTCTTCCTGGACAAAAGGAAAAACAATCTATTGTGGAACACATTGGTGAAACAGACTTGGTTGTGGCAAATCCCGCCAAACAAGGAAAAGAAGCACTTAGAACATTTAAGTTCAACAAGGTCTTTGGCCCAACCTCAACTCAAGGTTTATTTCTATATACTCACCATTTGCCATTAGGCTTTGAATGGAAAAACATTTTTTCATTATAATACTACCTATTTATATAGACTCCAATTTCTTGTTATTTGGATTTTTTACACTTTATTGTTGTGTTGATTGTTATTACTCTAAATGATGCAGCTGAGGTGTATGCTGACATACAAGCCTTTATACGATCAGTACTTGATGGGTTTAATGTATGTATATTTGCTTATGGCCAGACTGGTTCAGGGAAAACTTACACAATGGTAAGCAACTTTATATATATATATCATTCATCATTTTAGATAAAGGAATTACTCATTCTATAAGATGTCATTATTTCTTAGAGTGGTCCAAATGGTGCAACAACTGAGAGTCTTGGTGTTAACTATCGAGCTCTTAATGACCTCTTTAGCATATCCACAAGTAGAAAAGGCTCCATAGAGTATGACATTGGGGTTCAAATAATTGAGATATATAATGAACAAGTGCGTGACTTGTTATCAACTGATGCTTCTTCAAAAAAATATCCTTTTTCAATTATTATGGACAATTTATTCTTTGCATAAACTTTCTTCTTCTAGTTTTTCTTTCAATTATTTTTGGAAAAGAAAATATATGAAGCATGACATGTTTATGACCTATGATTTCCTTGATTTGCACACACTTGGGATATTAAGTCACTCTCAACCAAATGGATTAGCAGTACCTGATGCTACAATGCAACCTGTGAAATCAACTTCAGATGTCATTAAGCTAATGGACATTGGCCTAAAAAATAGAGCCAAGGGTTCCACTGCTATGAATGAAAGAAGTAGTCGTTCTCACAGGTTTGTCTTTTCACTCTCCTGACAATTCAACAATGCAAGTCTTCTAGTATAATGACTTTCAATACACTTGTGTGCACAGTGTGGTCTCAATTCATGTTCATGGGAAGGATAAGAAGTCTGGTTCTTCTCTTCAAGGTAATCTTCATTTGGTAGATTTGGCAGGAAGTGAAAGGGTAGATCGCTCTGAAGTAACTGGGGATAGACTTAAGGAAGCACAACATATTAACAAATCATTATCTGCCCTTGGAGATGTCATTTTTGCTCTTGCTCAAAAAACCTCCCATGTACCATACAGAAACAGCAAGCTTACTCAACTTCTGCAATCATCTCTTGGTAAAATCATAGTTTATCATTTCTTACCTTGCCTTGCTAGTATCTAACACTTCATGTCTTGCCTTGCTAGTATGCACAAAAGTGAAAAATCCTTGAGTTTCTTTATGTCTTTTGGACTTGTATTCTATACCACTATTTCTGATTAGATAAGATTCCATTTGAAACATATGTTTAATTTTATTGCACAGGTGGTCAGGCCAAGACACTCATGTTAGTCCAAATTAATTCAGATTTAAAGTCTTTTTCTGAATCTCTAAGTACTTTAAAGTTTGCTGAGAGGGTTTCTGGAGTTGAGTTAGGTGCTGCTAAAAGTACCAAAGATGGTAGAGACGTCAGAGAATTAATGGAGCAGGTACTTAACTTGATTAATATGGTTATGTTACTTTTCTTTCAATATATATTTTATGAATGCATCAATGCCTTTCATCTGATCTAGTATCAACATTCCTTTCTTTTCATTGTCTCTTTCTTATAAAGACCTATAGAAAGATATAAGTAATTCAGTTCTGATATCTATCTTATATACTATCTACTAGAAAGACAACTAGTTCAATTTGCTGACCAAGGTGGAGTTAGCATTTATCAAGGATTTAAAATTTCTGACAATAAGTTAAATTTGTAGACAAGTAGTTTAACTTGTTTGAATTTTCTACCTAACCTTTCAGGTGTCTTCCCTTAAGGACACTATTTTGGTTAAAGACAAGGAGATTGAGAAGCTACAATTACTTAAGGATCTGAAAAATGTTTATCCTAGTGTCAATTCTGAGAATCCTGAAACTACCTCTGAATGAGTTATGGATTCTATTTTTCCAATCAAAGGCTTATTTGGAAAGAAAAACAACAAAAGCATAAATGGAAGTAGTAAGAACTTTGAAGGTGAGGTTATGATCATTGATTTGCATATGCATATTTTGATTGAATATTACGTAGCATTTCTGACTATGGTATTGCTCTAGAACAAATTTTGATTTTTTTTTTAAATTCCATTCTCAATGAGGCAACAAAACATAAAAAAAACATAAAGAAGTAGTGTTTATATTGTTATAGCTTTCACCATTGCCTTCAATATTTCTGCTTAACAACTTTGCTATAGCTATTATAAAGGGTATTCTTATTAACTTCCTTCTTGATGATTTATGCAATAATTTTAGAAAATAGATTTTGTTCCTTGTCACACAATGATGCATATTATAGCATGTTCTCGTCACAATTTTTTCTTATGGGAAGTTTTAGAATGTGTACACCTTGGAGGGAACTTGAATCCATATTCATAATCTTGGTGTAATCTTGAAGAGAAAAGAATAAGAGAAAATTAAGATGTGTTTGATATCTACTTTCAAAATTTGTTTAGTTTTCAAAATATACTAGAGAAGGTTGCTCAATCAATTGGAGGCGGAGGGTGATACAAGGCACATAATAGGGTGGAATCGAGAAAGGTTGAATGAGATGAAAACAAAAGAATTTAAGAAAATAGAAAAGATCTTTTAGTTGTTTCTATATTTTAGTTTTTAAAACTCTTATTTTTGAAATAATTATCAAACCTTAATAGATTTTGAATGAGAAATTGATTGTTAAGTAATGTGTGTGTGAGAGAGAACTTGCATATCATTCCTTTCAAATGAATTGAACTTATTAATTAGGTCTTCTTTTTTTATTAATGGTGCTTTTAGTCCTTTAAAAATGTTCAAATTTTAATTTTAGCCTATGACATTTTTTATGTGACTATGTTGTTGGTGTGAAGTTTCTATATACTTTATCGATAAATTATTTTTGTCAGAGAACTTGAATGACCATTTTTAATGAAATTTCTCTTCTTAATTATGTTCTTTTTTATTCACACAATTCAAACTCAAGACCTTGTTTAAAGTGATTGAATCTAGTTCCATTTAAACTAATGACTTGTTGATTTAGTCAATGATTTTTAAAATATTAATTTTAGTCTCTCTCTCAACTTTGAATCTTATATACCAGAACAAATGTTAGATTTAGGGATTAAACTTCGAGTATTTTAAAAAATATGGAAACGAAAAATATTAATTTTTTAAAAGAGAAGAATTAATATCAAATTTTAGAAATTATTTTTAGACAAAAAATTATTAACCCATTTTTTTTGTTACAACATGTTTTATTGTATCTAATTAGGTACTATAAATTAATTATATGATGATTTTGTACTTTCATTGCACTTGCAAATTAATTTTTGTTTTTATTTTATAATTCTATGAAAAAGGGCGATTTCATTCAATAACTTCTTCTTTTTTATTTTTTATAATTCTATGGTTTCTTTTTCTAGTAGTTTTTATTTTCTAAAACAATGTTGTAATGGTTTCAAGGCTTCCCTACTTAAACTCTAATACTTGAGCTAAGTCTTTTTTCTCTTAGGCATGATTTAGCTACAACATATATAATCTTAATAATAAAAGACTCCACGACATTTATATTTAAAATTGTAGGTGTCTACTGTATTAGTTCTTTTTGCTTGTTAGAAACTTTGTTCATAATTGTTTCAACTAATTCCACAAAATTTTCATTTCAGGTATTTAAAGCAACTCCAGAATTGGATACATTATAGCTTCAAAACTGTAGAAATAAAGTAGGAGGCAATGGTTAACATTTCATTCATGAAATGTTCACACTCGTACATGCATATAAGATGCACATATTCTTTCTTTTTCTTTAAATATAAACATATAATTGTCTGATTGTTCTGATCTTTGATTTGTAGTCACGTAACAATTTTGTGTGTATATGGTAACCAATTTTGGACCACCATGTGTAGTATCTTTACTTAATTACATATGTTTGGACCTGGACCTACTAGATAATTACCTGCAAAAAAAAATAAAATTGAGTATACATGTGGGTTTAGTTATTATTACGATGTCTCACTTCTTGTATCCGCACTTATATTATTTGATAATAAATATATTTTTTAAATACAATTTTTGTTATATTAGTTAGTACATTAAAAAGAAATGCATTGATTGAAGGTAGAGATTAACATTGTCGGCCTAAAAGTAAAATAAGCCAAACAAGTGACGGATCTACATTCACTTGTACCCTCTTACTTTTTAAAATTCATTAAATTTATAAATAAAATTTTATATTTTTATATTTTATTTTATTTATATTTATATAATTGAACCCACTAATTTTATTTTTTATAATTTGTATTCATTCATTTAGGGTCTTCACTACTAAAAGATTATTCTTTTACGACGCACTTTCTAAGGCGGTTCCTTAGAACCGTCTTAGAATGTGCTTCAGTGGCATTTTTGTAATTAAGGCATAATTAACTACGACGGTCTTTAACACCCGTCTTCGTAGTTACGGCACGATGACATTTTCGTAAATTTTACAATTCCTTCTACGACGGTGTGTTTAGCAAACCGCCTTTGTTAATTTTTAAATCAATAAATTAAAAATTCTTGAAGCTCAGTTGACGCGCGTCGCAAACCCTAGAATCCAAGCTTCGAGCTTCTCAAGAGTCGCAATGGCGCCTCCGCGAACACCTCCTTTCCCTTCTCCCCTAATTGAAGCGGAAAGACCAACTCATCGGCCGCTTCAAGGTTTCACGCCTCTTCAAGATCTTTCTCTCACAATTTTAATTTTTAATTTTGGAAGTCGATGTTGAAATTTTTGGTTATGGTTTTTTTTTTTTGGAGCAGTATGAAGCGGGAATGAATGCGCGAGCTCTGAAGAAGTTCGCTGAGGAGAATCAGCAGAGACTGGCGACAGAGTGTGAGAAATTGTTGGCTCGCTGCCAGTCGTTGGAGAATGATTGCGCCCTGTAGGATAAAGACAGAGAAGCGTTGATGGAGTTTGGGAACAACGCTGACGAACGGGCACGGGAGGCTCAAACCCAAGTTCTTGATTTGGAACGAGATTTGCTCTTTATGGGGAATGAATTGAACAAATATAAGAATCAACATCAATTGGTAAAACCATATTTTTTCCCCCTTTTTGATTTTTGTTAGTGTTTTGCATTTTAACATTTTTTTGAAATCCCGACTTAACACATGACAACTTGCATTTTTTGCATCGTGCATACGTGCTCGGTGCTCCCATTTTTCGACTTAAACGACTGTACAACCGAACAATTACAGTGACAAATTGGTAATTCCCAAATCCCAAAACCCTAGCTCAATTTGGGATATATAAATCAACTACGAGCCTCATCCTCACACATGTTTCTCTCTCTCTCTTTTTTTATATTTTAAGATCTGATCATTTTTCTTAACCTTAGATGGATATAACTTCTCCAATTTTTTTTGTTTTCAATAAGCGATTTTTTGTTGAAAGTGATGTGCATCTACTATGATTCTCTTTTTCACTAACAGTGGAATAGAGAATACGAAAAGATGCAAAATCAACCGGTTCCTCTATGGACTGGCATAGTCCCAATTCTCAATGGATTTTTGCTATTTCTCGTAGGTTCCACAATTTCTAACCTTTTAACCAATTTTCGCTTTCCCCCTTTTGGGTTTTGATTTTCATTCCCCAAAATTAAGGAATCCATTGCAAGCATCTTGATTTTGTGATGTTAATGTAAACTTGAAAATTTTAGAGGTCTCTCTTCTAAGATTGCAGAGGAAAGCATGGAGGGGGGAAACAATTAAAAGTTTTTTGTTTAAATTTTTCTGTTTATTGGGGATTCTTTATTCTAGAGTGGAGATAAATCCTCTTGTTCATTTCATTATGTTGATTCGTTCATCCTCGTTGAAACCGAATGATATAGTTTCTTCTAATTCTTTGAATTTGAACTATACAACCCTGTTCTGTCGGCTCTTGTTTTCCTTTCTTGGTGGCTTCAGATTTGCTCAATAGTTTACAATGACTTTAGTGTGCTTGAATTTCCTCATGGATTTGTAGTTAGATCTTGATTGTTCGAGTTGGACTTTTCTTTTGCTTGGGAACATAGACTTTCTCAGCCTTACCTGGATGATTGGATACGCATTCAGTTTTTTTTTAACCTGTTGTCGTGATTTTGGTTTCAGAGCCATGGAAGCAACTAATGTTCATCCTCCCCGCATTTCTGAATTTGGAACGCTGGATCAATCTCTTGGATTTCGCATTGAAGATACCAATTGTTTAAATTTATCATACATACAAAAACATGCTTATTTTTACTCTAAAATATGGTGCTTCATTGTCTTTTGGCAGCCTGAAAGGTGTGAATCCAGTGGATCAAAAGATAAATCAAATCAAAAGGTTGTATGCAGTAATTGTGTGCAAATAGCATAAGCCTTTTGTTACTGTGTGCTAATTTTTCATTTTTCATTTAGACATTAAGACGGCTTGCTCAAAATTGTGAGGCTGCCAGGAAAAGTCGACTGAGGAAAAAGGTAAGGCCTTTTCTGTTAATTTAATTTAAATGAACTTCTAAAATTACTGTGATATAGCTCGGTTAGTTGTTCAATATGTCATTATTGAGACCCAATATTTTGTCATGTTTTATATGTATTTCTTGACTTATTTTTTAAATCCTTCTTTCTATTAATTCAGGCATATCAGCAACAATTAGAAAGCAGTAGGTTTAAACTGACCCAACTTGAGCAGGAGCTCCAGCGAGCACGCCAACAGGTTTGGTTTTGTACTTATATTTATTGTTTCCGTTCAAAATTTGATACCTATCCAGCTATCCTTTTGACCCAACTTATGTATTTCTTCGAAGAAGCCTATCAAAATAGGTTAATAAGAATCATAAGTTATTTGTTATAAAATTGAACAAAAAATTTATCAAAGCTAAATATTTCTTTGACAAATTTTACAACAAGTTTATTCAAATAGGTTTAAAATAACTTACAAGAATAATAAACTATTTAATTTATGCTACAAATATTGGAGGAGAGAACTTTAGATGAAGGTTAAATAAATGTGTGATTTAATTTTTATAAACTTTATAAAGAAGTTTATCAAAGGACTAAAAATATAAAATTTATAAAAGTCGTAATTTTTTTATATCAAATATTAATGCATGTCATATGAAATATACTAATTAAAAATATTAAAAAGATATATTTAATGTGCGTGTGAGTATAATATCCTATTAGTTTATTTTAATATATTAACACCTTGTCCTTCAATAATTAATTCCACAGCCACCGCTAAAGTATATGCACCATTTGTCTGCCCAATATATAAGGTGTAAAACTTACTATCAATCAAGTTGTCAGTAATTGTTTTATATATTAAGGGGTCATTGTTGGACACCATGACATTTGGCTCTTAGAAATCTAAATACATGCACGTCATAAATATTTCTTCTATATAAGCTACAGTAGTTTTCTTGTTGTATATGGTTATTTAATAATCATTGTCTTTTTATTTTGATATCTTTTCAAAGATTGAATAGACCTTGCGGTCATTAATGAAAAATTATACTTGTTTAAATATTTAATTATTTACGTTTCTATTTGAGTCATTGTGTAAACTGTTAAGTGTTAACTATTGGCAATGTCAACGTGTCATATGACAATCAAGTAGGCGGTTCACATTTTTCAAACAAGCTCTATCAGTTGTATTTTAATTCATGTAACAAGCTCTCTCAATTCACTTAGCATCTTTCATTATTTACATCTTTCTCTCAATTCACTTAGTGCTTATGCACGTTTGTATGTTTATGAACGTGTACGCAAGGTAATATGCAGTCACAAGTATACGGTATATGATGATTTTATAAATAGATTGCATGTTAGAATTTTTATTTTCACCGAGTAGGATAAGACTATTGTTTTTTTCCTCTTTTTTTTTGGTGAAGGGATAAGGCTGTTGTACCTTTTACTTTGATTGATAGGATAATATGTGTTGTTTCCTACTTGAATTGATGTAAATTCATAAATCATAACAGTTGTTGTTCTTTCAATTTGAAGGTATTGTATGACTACAAAGACAAAATCAACCAACCTGTTTTCCCTGGATTGCAAGGTGGCCCTTACAATCACACTATTATTGGTTTAGCTGTTGCATTGAAGCAGGTACACAAGTGGAGAAGATCATAATTTGATCTTACTTGAGTTTGCATTTTTTTTTATCTGGATGCGGCTGATATAAATGTTCCAGGTATGTAGAAGAATTAGTTGCTAGTGCAAAGGCTGCTGTGGAGGAAGTTATCCGGCATGAGATAAGCTTTATTTTTACTGTATATACAAAATATGAAGTCAAGGTGATGATCTAAGATATCTTAAGATTTTCCAGCTGAGGTCATATTTTCATCTTCCTTTAGTTAGTGTTAGATGTTTAATTTTTGGGCATGTGTGATCTATCAAAACTTCTGCTTTCAATCAATTCTGAAATGTTTCAGTAATTTATAAAATTAGTAATAGGTTTGTCAAAATTGTTTCATTTAGAAATCATTAGTTCAGATTGTTGTTAAGATTTTTGTTTTATTATGTCCTATTATAGGGCACCTAACCTAAATAACAAGTACTATGTAGAAGATTTAATATAACACCCTGCATACCAAATACTACTACATGTATTTGTCTCTGAGCAATCATTTGTATTGCATGTTCAAAAAAAAATATATC